>NC_051240.1:7698471-7920971 GCF_015220715.1 Pygocentrus nattereri | reverse complement strand
AGAGAAAAAGAGAGAGAGAGAGAGAGGGAGACAGAGAGAGAGAGAGAGAGAGAGAGAGGGATAGAGGTAGAGAGAGAGAGAGAGAGAGAGAGAGAGAGAGAGAGAGAGAGAGAGGGGGGGGGGGGAGGGAGAAAGAGAAAGAGAGAGAGAGAGAGAGAGAGAGAGAGAGAGAGAGAATTCATGCTTCTTTATGAATCACAGTCCTGCCCCATGACTGCAAGTATCTGATCTGCTGTGTGTATGTGTGATAACAGTGTGTCATACAGTGTCAGAACCCACATAAGAATGTATGTTAGTAAGCACTGAACACATCAACACTGTTTGAGTCATGTGGTGATGTAGGTCTGCAGTTTGCATTGTGCTAATCAGTGGCTGTACGTTACCTGTTACCTACAGTACATCAGTATTGTAGCTCCAGTGCAAAACTAAAGAAACAAACAAACTTAGACTCATACTTGCTTTGGGAGATTAAAGTTTTTGAATTTAACTTAATAAGTGTAAAAATGGTGTATGGTTTAATTTAACCATTTCTTTTAGGTCAGCGTTTGGCATATCACCACCAAATAACGTTTTAAAAAAGAGAGAAAAATAAAAGAATGCGAAAAAGCAAAAGAGTTATTCGGAAAGAAATGATAATAATAAAAAAAGAGGATTATTGCAATGTGATATGCAATGTGAACCTGGCCTGTGGTTTGGTTAGCATGCTAAAATTCCACTTGTTTAGCAACATTAACATACCTCATATTTACATAGCAGCCACCAACACACACACAGCATGGAACTGGAAAGCTGAGCGCTGCTTCCCGGTACTGACCTACAGAACAGGCAGCTAGTTTGGATAGTCAAACTAGCTCATTATGCTAATGCTAAGCTATTTACAAGCTCTAACTGCAGGAAGGCAGGGGTGAAAGATAAAGCAACACTTTCATACAAGGTCAGGCAAAGACAGAGGAATATATATATATATATATATATACACACACACACACACACAACGAGAAAAGGCAAGAAAAATGAAGATAAGAAATAAGAGAAATGTTATCTAGAACATTCGGCTCAGAACAAAAATGACAGCTCAATTTAAATGAGTGCATACATATAGTTCCACCCTAAAAAAACTTACATAAAGCTGCTTAACTGAAACTTGTACACAAGTTCCACATGAATAAACTAATTACATCGACACAACTACTGTCAGGCTAGATTTGGGTAGGTTGGGGTGTGCAAAGGGAATAAAAAAGGGTGACAAAAATCATACCCCTTGTAAAACTGCCAAACCCTCTCCATCTCCTTAAGATTAATGTGCCAATCAATGCCCATATCCATCTTTCAGACTCTCCACTTCCTCCCATTTGATTAAACCCACGATCCCCCTTGACATTTTTTATAATTCCCACCGACTATAGCTAAAAGTAAGTAAACTGAAAGACAATGTGTAGTCTCAGCTAGTTTGCATACTAGACTAGTCAACTGGTCAATTAGTCCACTAATAAATCCTCTAGTGGGCGCTGTGGGTAGCAGTTAACTAGCTGAGAACAGTGCATGAAGTACAGCCATGGAAAACTGCTAAATTTACTTTATTAATGTGTAAATACTACATGAAATGAAACCAATTCCTCTGCAAACTCAATAAGACACAGGCTTGTGAGCCAGATCAGGTGGGTTTTGAGATCCCCGACAGGAAGGGGTGGTCTGACTGACATGCAGAACGACCTACCACAGACCATTAATGCTGCATGCTTGAGCTTGACATTGTTAAATGTTATTCAACAGTTTTCTCTGAAGCTCTCTGCTGTAGCGCTGCCCCTACTCATTGCATGACAGTAAAACGGCCCCTTGCTGTCAAAGTAGATGACTCTTCGCCATGTTAAGCTCTCTAAAGACAGGCAGAGGTTTGGCTTGCGGGACTAGTTAATGCAAGATATTTCATTCATGTAAACTGTACACATTTGCATCATGTCCTCACGATACAAAATGAATGCTGCTGGAACATTTGCATCTGGTACAGGTACAGTTCACTGGGTTCTTCCACATAAGCCCATCTGATTGTATTCTGGAGCCTCCAGCACTATAAATCACTCTAATAAACACATAATAGATACAAACTAGCATAAAACCAACATATCTGGTACAAACAGTACAAACAATGCAGAGGGTGATGCCAGAAAAGAAAGCTTCTTGTGAAAATGCCCTCAAACACACAAATTTCACAGGCACTTTCAGGGCTTTTCAGCTTTGAGTCAACTCTGCAATCCTGCAATCTTTCTTCAATTGGACGCTAATTGTAAACTGGACCTTCTCTCAAGGGTACATCTCAGTATCTTTTAGTCAGGGAACATAATTGTACCATAATCCATTGAAATGACATTTTCTAAGTTGTACTCCAACAACTTACTTCACCCCGTCTCATCTCCAGGCTTTTATTTTATTGTTCTGTTTTAAGCATTAGGTTATGAAAAAGTACATATATGTACACCTACTCCTTAAACTAACCTTAACCTTAACTTCTACCTTAAACCTAAACCTACTCCTAAGCCTAACCCTAACCTTAACTTCAGCACAAAACCTACATCTACTCCTAAACCTGCCCCTAACCTTAACTTCAACACTAAACCTACACCTACTCCAAAACCTAACCTTAATCTTAACTTTACCCTTAAACCTACACCTACTCCTAAACCTAACCTTAACTTCAACATTAAACCTAAACCTTCTCCTTAACCTAACCTTAACACACAACCTAAACCCATTCCTAAACCTGACCTTCACCTTAACTTAAACCTTAAACCTCCACCTACTGCTAAATCTAACCTAACCTTAACTTCAACCTTGAACACACACCTACCTCTAAACATAACCTTAACTTTAACTTCAAACTTAAACCTACACCTAGTCTTAAACCCATAAACCTTTATTTACTGTATCTTTTGTTCGTTTCTGTTTAATTCCAGTTTGTTTAGGTGTTCCGTCACCACATTTGTCAGCTGTTTGCGGCAGCAACGTGGCATTTGATGTGATGTGTCTGTTTCCTTCTTGTATGTACTTAGAAGAAAATTAGCCATGTTTAGCAGCAAGCTAATGCTAGCTGCTACCTAGCAGCCAGTGTTCAGCACAGTGATACAGTTAGTGTGAAAAATATGTTATTTCTGACTTAACTAACCTTGAAATTTGTGATAACTCCTTAAGACACTCTGTTTCTCATGTGTTTCCAGACTGGAGATGGAACCGAGGCTGGAGCATCTGAGCAATTACACACACGCATGCTCTGCTAATGTGCTAATAGAGAGCTAAGCTGTAGACTACGGTTGGATTAAAGGGCTTTAGTGACTAATGTAGCCATGGCTGCCTCCCTTAGCACTGGAGAAGACCACCTGGGCAGCCTCAGAACAACTCATATAAAAATGCTAATGTGGCTAAGACTGATTAAAAAGAACAGGGACCAGTTAGCAGTGACTTCACACAGGCTGGTTCACATTCACAGTGGCAGCTACTGTGGGCAGCTAGCTTACTTGCAACATTAGCATTCTGCCATTAAGGTATCTATGATATTTTAAGATCATTAGCAAAATCAGTTGGCTGATACACAGACACTGTTCTTATAGCACCTCCTCAGGAGGAGCTCCGCGTTTGTTCAGCTTGGCCCCCAAAGCGTTGGCCTGTTTGTATTTTAATTGCAATGTCTCCTTTCATGTCTCCAGACGAAGACCCCTTAATTAGCTGGCTGTGCTGAAAGTAGGTACATGTGTGTGTGTGTGTGTGTGTGTGTGTGTGTGTGGAGTCAGAGCCAGCTGTACTTAGTCATGGACGCCCACACACAGCTGATGCTGAAGGAAAAGCTTGTTGTTTTCCCTTTTTCTGATCCACGCTATGCCCCCCCCCCTTTTTTTTCTCTCTCACCACACTTGCCCTCCCCCATGAATCCTCCCTCTCACTTTCTCCCTCTCTTTCTTTTTCTTTCACCCTCCCGCTCTTGTTGTGAGCACCAAAAAAATCACAGTCTGAAAGGAACAGGACAATCTGGCAGCGTATCAGGCTATCCTTGCTGTGAAGCAACAAGCTTAACCAACATCAAAAGGTTTTTGAATTATCTGACCCACAGAACCAGCCGATTGAGCCATAAAGAAACAAACGAAAAAAGGCCTAGGTGTGTTTCTAATAAAGTGGCCTGTGAGGGGAAGTAGAAGGGAGGTGTTTCTAATAAAGTGGCCAGGGAGTGCACATAGGAGGGAGGTGTTTCCAATAAAGTGAGCAATGAGTGGAAGTAGAACACATTATGTAAACATACCTCCACATGAAAATGCACTGAAGTCAATTGAGTTCAGATGAAAGCTACTTAAGCAAATCTAACATATAGACACACAGGGCCTTAGAAGGATTTCCAAAGGAAAATCACCATTGACAGAGTGATTTAGTCTTGCAGTGTGTTTTCGGAAAACAGCTGAGAGGAATGAATACACTAGGGCCCAGTACTGCAGCTCGAGTGACCGCAGGGAAAATTCAAGGCTGAATCAATAGAGAATAAATGTTTACTCTAAAGAGCACACGGTCAGGCAAGAGCTTCCCTCATGGGAATCAGAGCCATTAGAGCTAAATGAGTGAAGCTCACCATCTACCCAAACTGAATAGTTGACCTGAGACAATGGCAGCACATGTCCCAGTGACCTGTGCACTCATTATAGGATGTAATGTGTTTTAACACACAGACACCAGTCTGACCACAGGTTAATAAACAGCTCTCCACTGGATGGGAAAAAGTACCCTTTATATACACACTTAAATAAGCAATAAACTGGTAGTAGTAGTAAATGTTTATTAGCTCTTGTTGGGAAATTTGGTTGGAGCACAATTGAAAAGACATGACATGGTAATATATGAACCATTCTACCGAAGTTCAAACGGCAGTCCAATGGTAAAAAAGCTACTAAAAAACAATCAAGTATTCAGATTATGTTATAACTAATTTAAACTCAAGACATTAATTGAAGCAGTAACAGGTTAAACCATTTATAATCGTATTTTCTATTGGGAGGTGTTTGTCTCAGACCCTAACCCCTAAATTTACAATTGTGAAAATAATTTCAAAATAAATGAAAACATTTTTGTTTCTTTTTTAATTTCATTTTAGAGCAGGAAGTGAAACTACATCCCTGTCCAGTGAGCAGTTAGATCCCATTGTTATGAAGCAAATGTGTCCCAAAGTCTGAAAATCAGCGCGGAATATTTAGAATTGGCACCCCCAATAAGTCAATAAGTGTTTTAAGTGTGACATTCCTTAATGTTCCATGCTGATTTTCAGACTTTAGGACACATTTGCTTCACTACAGTGGGATCTAACTGCTCACTATGCGGACAGGGATGTAAATTTGAGCTAAAATTGTCACTACCAAAACAATCACTATTGAAACATTTGGTAAAGTGTCAGTAGTGTTATGATTGTTTTGGTAATGACAATTTTGAATGTTCAATGATTTATTTTAGTATAATAAACATAATTAAGGCATATCGTCACTCAAAGCAAAGGCATTTTATTCTAAAGTCCAAGTGTCTTAAAAGTCCAAAATCTATTTTAAACTCTAAACCAAATTTGTAAAATAATCCAAAATATGCAAAATGATACATATACTAAAGTATAATATATTTTATAAAACAGGTAGTTCCGGTCCTAAAATCTGATTAGATGAGCTGCTTTAAGCTGTTGTGAAATACACAATATACACACACCTTTGACCGCCTCACATCAACTGAACTCATTACTGCACCAAGGCACGAAAAAATCCTTGTGCTGTTAATGGCTTAATCTTTGACTCTAATGCTGCTCGCATGAAACACCGAGTATATTGATGAAGTAAGAACCAGTTTTTTGTTTAAACCGAGCGGCTGGAAATGTATGTTCTTAACTAGAACGTCTGGTCAGTTAGTTAACAGGGGTACCGCAGGATTGGTGCTAAATCAGACTCACAGTGGTAATTTGTTGACCAAAATGTATTTATAGAGTGAAAGTTTTTGTAATAAACAGTGTTGTGTTTCCGTATTTCACAAAAAGTAAAAAAAAAACAAACAAGCATGAAATGACCACAATATACAGTAAACAGTGACCAAACGGTCGTCTCATTCAGCGTTCCTGGTAACTTGGAAATGACATTATACTCTAAAGGAACTACATTTCCTGGAGGAATATTTGTTTATGTTGATTATTGTTAATAATACCTTAAATTATCTTTTGAAGAATTGTGTATTTTAACATATTTTATGTTGGCCGCTGTTTTATAAAAACAATAAGCCACTTGAGGCCGTGCGTTACAGTGATTTTATCACGGGGGGTCACTGCGCTTCACATTGTGCCTATGAACACTCCTCTCCTGTGAGAATTTCACAGTAACACAGAGCATCTCATGGCTCTCATTTGTGTCACACTGTGGCTTTATCTATATTTATCTGGCTTTATTTATCCTTTGCTTGCTTAACATTGATATTAAAGAAAATTTTCTAAATTATGCCAGATTCAACTGACTGACTTGATGAAAGTGATCCACTGCCTTTACTTCCAGTTCATCTCCCACCTCATTTTTTGAGAACACCATCTGTGACATATATTTGCTGGACATTCTTCAAGAAGAAAGACAGACTCCTCATCGATGGCTATACAAACCCAGGTGATGTTAAACCACCTGGAATTAGACGCCTCAATAACTAACACAGTGCAGAAAGTGATCTATGTGCACAAAAGCACTTTATTTAGTAAATAAAGAGTCAGTGAGAAAAAAGAAGAAAGCCTGGTTAGAGGACTTAGCATTACATCATCTCATCTGAAGCCAAGATATCTCTCTCGGCCTCTATTGTCCCTACAGAATTGGCTCCCTTTCAGGCAGGAACCCTGCAGAGGAAATAATATGTCTTCTCTCATCTGACAGAGGCTTTCACCTATCACACTGCATGTGTCATTACAGGCTCATATCAAAGAGATTCATCCCTATTATTACCCATGTCTAGGTACCAGGGATGAGTCACAATGTACGAATAGACAATTATGAAAGTGTAAAAAGTCACATAGTAACTTAGGATGTTCAATATGCAAATAAGCTTGTCTCATGACATATTCTCCCTCAGAGTGGAGCGAAGTTTCTTATCTGTTTGCTCCAAAAAAGGAATAAAGAGACTCCTGCAGCCAGCTAAAGGCTGACGCCCACCAGAGAAGGTCCCAGATAGTACAAACCATAGCTATAGCTATGTACCAATTCAACTGCATCCTACAGAGGCTGCATTTGAAGGCCAATTACGTGACAGCAGTGCGACTAGACTGTCCCATTTGGAAGTCTCTGTCATATGCGGCCGAGGTACGTGTCCTTTTTCTCCATGGTAATGAAAGATAGATCCAGCCAACATATTCCAAGGTTCTTGTATTTGAGACCATGGCGGCATCAGCAGAGAAGTGAACAGAGGCCGAGGTTTACACTTTTAAATAAACAAATTTCCAAAAATATTTGCTCATCTGCCATCACACACATATGAACTACGGAAGGCTTTCCACAAGATTTAGCAGCGTGTTTATGGGAATTTTTGACCATTCCTCCAGAAGCGCATTCGTGAGTTTAGACACTGATGTTGGACGAGAAGGCCTGGCTCGCAGTCTCTGCTCTAATTCATCCCAAAGGTGTTCCAACGGGTAGTCAAGTTCTTCCACACCAAACTCGCTCATCCATGTCTTTATGGACCTTGCTTTGTGCACCGGTGGACAGTCATGTTGGAACAGGAAGGTGTCATCCCCAAACTGTTCCCACAAAGTTGAGAGCATGAAATTATCCAAAATCTCTTGGTCTGCTGAAGCATTAAGAGTTCCTTTCATTGAAACTAAGGGGCCCAGCCCAACTCCTGAAAAACAACCCCACACCATAATCCCCCCTCCACCAAACTTTACACTTGGCACAATGTAGTCAGAAAAGTACCGTTCTCCTGACAACTGGCAAACTCAGATTTGTCCATCAGATTGCTGGACAGATGGAGAAGCATGATTCGTCACCCCAGAGAACACGTCTCCACTGGCGGCGCTTTACACTTCATTCAACGCTTTGCATTGAGATTGGTGATGTAAGGCCTGGATGCAGCTGCTCAGCCATGGAAACCCATTCCATGAAGCTCTCTATGCTGTTCGCTTCCACTTTGTTATAATACCACTGACAGTTGACTGTGGAACATTTAGTAGTGAGGAAATTTCATGACTGGACTTGCTACAGGGCAGCACGGTGGCGTGGTGGGTAGCGCTGTCGCCTCACAGCGAGGAGGGCCTGGGTTCGATTCCCCGGCCGGGTGATCAGGGTCCTCTCTGTGTGGAGTTTGCATGTTCTCCCCGTGTCTGCGTGGGTTTCCTCCCACAGTCCAAAGACATGCAGTCAGGCCGATTGGACAAGCTAAATTGCCCCTAGGTGTGAGTGTATGAGTGACTGTCTGTCTGTCTGCCCTGCAATTACAAGTTCTCTGGTTCAGCCTCCGTCGATCTACGCAGCATTCGAAGAACACACCTTCATAGACCATGGAATGCAGACCCTGCATTAGGACATTCCTTTTAGCACATAGAACGCGGCACAGAAAAGCACTGATAAACATCCTACTTTGCTCTAAAATAAAGTAATAAAACTTTCAACATCATTTAGTGGATTTCTCAGGTTTGGTATTGGCTAAGCAGTTCTTCACAAACTCACTCTATAAGATATGAGGTGTAATTCGCTGTGGTTAGGCTAATGACTTTTGCTGAGGACATGTCAGCTATTATCTATGTATTTGTAATTTGGGTTAAAAAAGTGCACTAATGTATGATGCTAATTCTTTAATATCAACTTAAACTGAAACATCCATTCCTGCTAAGAACATATGGGGTTTGCTTAGCTCAGGCTTGTAGCTATTCTCATTTTAAACATTTACAATAAGCTATTAAAGCTTTATCATTTGTAGTGACTCTTAGTGTTTATTAGAACTATAAACAACCACAAGAGGTGCTTCTGCTAAAAAAAATGTTCCATGAAAAGTCGAAAAGGTCACCAGAATCCAATGGAACTGTTAGCTGATGATAGCTGAGGGAACTGCCTCGCCCCAAGTGAGTCACGGTTCTGCAGAATGTAGTAATAACAAACACACAGTGTCACACAGTTTACCGCTAAAACCTTTCTGAGGAAACGTCGAAGTGCCAGGGTAAACATCAAGTTAACTGCTGCTGAGTAAACAAATTCTTGCCATGTCGGTATTACAGCATGCAACAGACACAAAAAAGTGCAAGGAAATTCAAACATAACATCCTTAGCAGGCAAGAAAACACCTCTTGTGTCTTGAAAGTCACACAGAGAAACTTTATAGAATGTTGGCAAAAAATTCCAATCATTCTAATGAGAAGATTCGCTGACATTGGGTTCCAGGTTTAAAATGCTAGGCTTCCAAGCAAGACTGTTACTGTAGCACATGGAAGTAAGGCCAAGGACGAATAGACCACCACACTAGTGTTAGCTCAATTACACAAAAAAGGCCCACACTCAGTCTATCCCAGCAGCACCCTTTCACACACATACTAAATAAATCATTTGTAATTGCTGATCCAAACTGCAGGCTGACACATTCCAGCCTCAACGGTGTGTTGAATCTTTTAAAAAAAAAAAAAACAGAAAACAGAATTTAAAAGCAATGTTTTTACTGTAATAAACAGTTGCAAAATGATTAAGGTGCCATTAGCGCTTGCTGAATTGTTACACTTCAAATACTGTTTCAGTTTTAATTCAGGATGCAAAAAGCTAGCATATATGCGTAATATATGGAAACCATATATATTGGTAATTACAAAATGGATAGTTCCCATCCTAAAATCTTATTGGCTGAGTCTCGTTCAAAGCTGTCGTAAACTCCATAATATACCCACACCTATGAATGCCTCACAACTGAATTGTGTATCACTAATGTATTAGCGCTTGCTGAACTGGGATTACACTTCAAATACTGTTTCAATTTTAATTAAGGTTGCAAAAGTGACTAAGAATCAACATTAGATTAGAATGTTGACTCAAGTTAATGCTGATGCTTTAACGTTGATGTAACACTGATTTGATGACTGTATAGTATCTAAAAACACACAAGAAATGGGGATATTTGCCATGGGGCATGTGGTACAACCTCTCATTATGTTGAATGAGATTTCTGCCTACCCAAGGTCAGTTATGATCACAGATGCACCTGCAATATCCTAACGAAAGGCTCCAAAAGAAAGTATCAAATTGTAGTCATACAGGCATAATATATGGACTAAAGATATAAGACTGATATGTGGGTGAATACGTATGTGCATAATATACAGACATACATATATGTCTGACACATGGTTGAATCCATTCCTGTATAGATATAATTTTTACTATTACTATTAGCTGTTTATTACTATTATCTGAATAATAGTAACGCTGTCGCCTCACAGCGAGAAGGGCCTGGGTTCGATTCCCCAGCCGGGCGACCAGAGTCCTTGCTGTGTAGAGTTGCTTGTTCTCCCCTTGTCTGCATGGGTTTCCTCCCACAGTCCAAAGACATGCAGTCAGGCCAATTGGACATGCTAAATTGCCCCTAAATTTTATTGCCCCTATTGTTGCCCCTAAATCATGCTATATTGTGTATGTCTGTCTGTCTGCCTTGCGATGCATTTGCGACCTGTCCAGGGTGTATCCTGCCTTCTGCCCGATGACAGCTGGGATAGGCTCCAGCACCCTCTGCGACCCTGAGGGAGAAGCAGCTTAGAAAGTGTGTGTGTGTGTGTGTGTGTGTGTGTGTGTGTGTGTGTGTGTGTGTGTGTGTGTGTGTGTGTCATAGTTTTCAGTGTGTATGTTTTCAGTTTCATGATGTAGCTACTACACTGCTTTTCACTTCATTAGGAAATAAAGAAACAATAAGATGCATAAAAACATAACATGAAGCTAGCATATATCAGTAATATATGGCATCCATATATTGCTAAATATGTGTATTATACATTTACACTATATTCACATAAGCATTGGGACACCTACACTTTTCACCCACAGGAGCTTTTATGACACCCCATTCTAAATCCATTGGCATTAATATTGAGTTGGTCCCCCTTTGCAGCTATAATAGCTTCCACTCTTCTGGGAAGCTGTCTATAAGATTTTGGAGTGTATCTTGGGAATTTTTGCCCATTCACAACAGAAGAGCATTTGTGAGGTCAGATGCTTATGTTGGATGAGATGGCCTGGCTCAGAGTCTCCATTCTAGTTTATCCCAAAGGTGTTTGATGGGACTGAGGTCAGGGCTCTGTGTGGGCCAGTCAAAGACTTTGCTTTGTGCACTGGGGCTTAGTCATGCTGGAACAGTAAAGGTTCTTCTCCAAACTGTTCCCACAAAATTAGAAGCATACAACTATTCAAAATGTCTTGGTCTGCTGATGCATTAAGATTTACCTTCATTGGAGCTAAGGGGTCTAGACAAACCCCTGAAAAAACCCCATAACATTATCCCTCCTCCACCAAACTTAACAGTTTGCACAATGCAGTCAGGCTGGTAACGTTTTCCTGGCATTCGCCAAACCCAGACTCATTCATCAGACTGACAGATAGAGAAGCGTGATTCGTCACTCCACAGAATATAAGTTTCCGCTGCTCCAGAGTCCAGTGGCGGCGTGCCTTACACCACTAGATCTAGCAGGACAGAAATTTCACAAACTGACACGTCGATAATTAGGAGATGTGCCCCAATACTTTTGTCTATATAGTGTATATTTGTATATGTTGCTATAAACCTGAAATGTGAGGTTGTTGAACTTGAGTTTCACTAACAGAACAGAACCAACCTACACTTGTAAAACAACACTTTGACCAGCTAAGCTAGTGAGGAGCCCAGACGTCTCCATTTTTACACACTGATACATCAGACAGCCAAGGAATTAGCCATCTGCCCTGAGGCTAGCGGCCAGGCTACAGTGTAGACAATCAGGTGAATGCATTTTAGATCAAAAGCTGAGATCGAGAGAGAGCGAGAAGGGGGGAGATATGGGGTTAGCAAGCTAGCACTCTTGTGTGGTGCTAATTAGCCTGTTCCCTGCATGTTTTCCCCTTTAATAATTCATGCCTCTTCCAAGGTGTGTCAATTACCAAGCTGACCGGGGCTTCCTCGCTGAAGGGGAGAGTCTGTAATATCACTCTTTCTGTCCATATCAGTGCTACACTCCATTAGCATCTTGACCTCCTCTGACCACCTTTCACTGACTCTGGGGGGGTCATCTTTTATATTGTATCACTGCATTTCATTGTCTGTAAGTAGCAACAGCATCTTTTCATTGTTTACGCCTTGGCTTTAATCCAAGATTTCATCAAAAAAAAGGAGATGAGAGCAAAGCTAACACAATTAGTTCCCCTGACTGGAGGTTTGACTTTTACACAGGACGCCAAAGCAATTAAACAGGGACAGAGATAACAGTCTTTCCAAACGCTGTGGATAATGAGCGAACTAATTTGCCCCGCCAGACAGTTACAATGAGCGGAAAATAAACAGATGCTGAAACAGAAGCTTTAAATGTTATAAACGACGTTTTCCTTTCTTTTAAACTGCCGTTCCCTCATAAAACAACAGCAAACAAACAAAAAATGAAGCATTTCGTATGATAAACAGTTCGCCTGGCACTCCAGTCAGTCATCCACTGTCATATCCAAACACACACTTTCGCTAACAAAGACCTCCATCACCACATACGCACAGTGTTCGACAGACAGGCTTGTGGCACTGCAGGTGGTCCCGGCTGTCAGACAGTGAAAAGGAGGTTTGCATGTGTGTGTGCAGAGCTCTAAAGATAGCTCCAGCTTCAGCTCCGGGTCATTAAGAAAAAAAAAAAACAAGCTGCTCTGGCTTTCATCAAACAAGTGATCAAAAGTGATGATTTGATCTGCAGTGATCATCACCGACCCTCGGCCCCCACAAAGAGGCATCCTTTAATTACAGAGCTTTCATTATAAGCATTAGCGTCTGAATTCATGGTGTTTATGATGTCACAGAATCCATCGAAATCCAGCCATATATCTGCCTACTCATCACATAACACATCAGCACAGTCTTTAGTGATGAAGTTATAAGGTTATTCATCACCACTTTGCTTATACATCTATACTTACTGCATGTTGCACTGTCACTTTGTTTACAGGTCCACAAATATTTCACATTGCACAACTGTAACATATGTTATCTTTTACAGTGCATAGTCACTCAGTTCATTCACTGGAGGGATATTCACCATTGCAGTGTCAAATCTATCTATCTATCTATCTATCTATCTATCTATCTATCTATCTATCTATCTATCTGTCCGTCCGTCCGTCCGTCCGTCCGTCCGTCCGTCCGTCCGTCCGTCTGCCCGTCCGTCCGTCCATCCGCCCGTCCGTCCGTCCGTCCGTCCGCCTACCCCTGACTATTTTCTGAAAGCAGTGTTATATGGGATGCTTGGATAGCTGATTGAAGGAGGTGACAGAGGTGGAGAGGGTGAAAACCTTTATATTCCTTGGTATCCACATCAGTGAGGATCTCACCTGGTCTCACAACACACACCTCCTCATCAGGAAGCCCCAGCAGCAACTGCACTTCTTGCTGAGAAGGCTGAGGAAATTTGGCATGCCAGCCAAAATTCTCAGCACCTAATACAGGAGTACGATCGAGAGTGTTCTTACCAGCTCCATCACGGTTTTGTATGGAAACTGCACTGCTCAGGACAGAAAGGCTCTCCAGCGTGTGATCAAAACTACACAGTCCATCTCAGTGTAGTGGTTAACACCTTTGCCTTCTACACTGTAGACTGGGGTTCAATCCCCGACCAGGGCAAGCACCCTAACTATACCAATAAGGGTCCTTGGGCAAGACTCCTAACACCACCTTGGCCTACCTGTGTAAAATGATCAAATTGTAAGTCGCTCTGGATAAGAGCGTCAGCCAAATGCCGTAAATGTAAACATAATCCAGGACAATACACACCCCCAATACAGACTTTTCACACATCCGGCAGATGCTACAGGAGTGTGAAGTTCAGGGCTACAAGACTGGCTAATAGTGAGGCTGGTGAACACCTCACTCACTACCTCTTCCCCCCTCCCATTCTGAACTGGTTTAACGTTTGGCCGAGTTTGCACTCAATAACTGCAACTTACATACGCTGTGCCGCTGCTGTCAGAACACTACTGTTTACATCTGTTACTTGCAACATGCACTTTATGAACTGGTCTACATACTTGTATATATGCACAGATAACTTAAAATTTTCTTTCATCTTTGCACAAATAACTACTTTTATTTACTTTTTTACTATTGTTTTTAGTGTATTCCTACTTATTCAGTGTATTTTCATTTTTTTTCCTAAGATTATATTTGATGAATGTAGGAACAGCAAAGTAAGAATTTCATTGTACAATGTAACTGCCTGTTTGTGCCGTGCATGTTACAATAAAACTCTTGAACAGAACAGCCAGTCAGAACAGAGCTCAATTATATACAGTGCTGTGCAAGAGCCCCAATTTCATTTATTTAGTTTCCAGTCAAAATGGCCACTAATCAGAAGTTATTCATTTTTATGAGATATTTATAAGAATATTTGATATGAAATAATCCATGGAAAAATGAAAAATAATAAAGGGAAATAAGTGAGTTTGCAAAACTGGAGCTAAAAAAATGATTGAAATCTACAGAGAAAAAAGGGCTCCCAACAACCACCTGGAAGACCTGGTAGCCACCAATACTGCCCCCATTAAATAAACAGCACTTAAAGCTTTGATCTTTGAGAGGGAGGAAAAAATCAAGGTCAAACCACAGGTGTTTCTGTCCAGTCTTCCACTGTGAGAAGATGTGGGTCTGAAAGGATGTGTAGCTGTTTAAGATGCCCTCACTGAGAAAAGGACACACACATATCAAACAAAGTAGCTGAACAATGGACTGAACAGCCCACAGGCCAGACCTCAAAATCCCTGAATGTGTTTGATTACTTGCAGAAAATGCAACCCACTTTGGAGGAATGAAAGCTGTGAACACAGTAAACACTAAAAAGTATCCATACAATCTATTTAAAAGTTTTTTCCACACCACCCCCAAGACAAAAAAGCATCTCACAGCAAAAGGAATGTGACAAAACCTCAATTTCAGCAGCCGTGGGACAGGTAACACTCTCATAGCCTATTAGCATTATGCTAATATCAAAGGACCAAACCAGCCTGGTGTTAGCCTTTGATGCTTTGAAGGCTATTTTTCTGTCCCAACAACAAACACACTTCTCTTTCAAACTGGATCACACAAATACGTCACAATGGAAATGTCCCCCTGTCCAAAAGAGAGCAGCAATATCGGAATAATGAAATTAACCCTCCCTCCAGAGGGTCCGGAGGCCAATGTTAAAAGTGTTAGGAGATCAGTGTTAACATCTGATGACCAGATCCGCAGCGTGTTTCATTTATTCGACGCCTGAAGCCTTTGATTTACATATTCAGGACATTGATTAGGGCCGAGAAATAAAACAAAGTCTGCTCTACTCATCATGCATTAGTCATTAGATCCCACTGACGGCCTGTTGAATATTCATCATCTCACACTACGCTTATCAATCTTCAGTAGCTTCCGCAAATTTGGGTCACTCTGCTCCAGAAGAGACGTGTCCACTCTCACTAGAGAGAGTAATGGTGAAGATGCAGTATTACATAACGAAGCGATGTGAGCCATTTCTTATGCTTATTTACAGGGGCAGCTCAACCTCACAAAGCTAGCACTGCATGTACTGTTGATTTTAGCTCACCCGACACTTATCTATCACAATCATTTATATAGTAAAGACCCATATGTGCTTGTTTTAGAGCAGAGTTTGCGTTTCCTATTTCCAAAATCTGCAGTAATCTATATTATTTAAGAGAGAGCCATATTTTATAAGTGAGTACCGAGCTCGATTCTCTCCTCTCTCTCTCAAAGATGCTGTTTATCTGATGGGGACAGTTTTAGTGTCTATCAGGTCTTTCAGGTAGTTATTAGGAGTCTCATTTTCTCTGTAGCTTTGAATCATTTTTTGAACTCCAGTTTTGGAGGGTCCTGTTTGTTTCACTTATTTTCCTTCAACTTTCTCCTATCTTATACAAGTGGCTTATTTTATATCTAACCTCTAAGGCTGGGTGAAAAAACGATAATGATAATTACTGCAGTATAACTTTCTCAACAGAAATATAAGAAATGTTTGACATAATAGAGCATTCTCACACCTCACACGTCTGCATTCTAGCATAAGTGGCCTAACTGTACCGTCCTACAATGAACTTTCCGTACATTCTAACAAGCTTTAGCAGCGTTAAATCACATCTGCTTCACACAACTACAGCGCTGTTACAGCACTCAGTCATATTTTAGTATTAGTGCACTCCCAAGCAAAGAGAGTGAAAGAAAGAAGTGGGCTAATGTTTCTTACAACCCTGATTTAAACAAAAGTAAACTGAGAAAGCCGTGTGGCACTGGGGAGTGGTAAAATGCTAGCTTCCCAGGCTAGCTGTTTTTAGCAGCTGGCTAAATTGATGATGCTGTAGATCAAACAAGACAAAAAAGCGCTGATTTCAGTTGAAATGTACTAAAAAGGAGGACTCTGTTTGTCTGATGTGAGAGATTCACACTGCAGTTAAAGCTTTTACACAGCGAGCGGCAGATATATTGCGGTTCACCCCTCAAACCACAATGATAGAATACAGGAATCCAGTCGACTGCTGGCTTGTGTTTGACTACTGTGATGTACTCTGACATGAATGTGGTAGGAGTGATGGTAGAAAGGCAGTGTGATCCATCACTGACCTACCCAGCCAGCTAATGTTTGCTGTTCGTATTAAGCTGACGTAGAGAAACAAAACAGTTTAGCGTAGCCTAGCACTCGCCATCCTAAAGCTAAAAATTTTTCCGTTTTCTTTCTTAAATTATGACTATTACAAAAACTGTGGCTGTGCTTTTCCATCTGGTAAAACAGCTCACCAGACACTTTCTCCCACTGTTCCATGACAGACTTGTGAAATGTACCACTGTTTGCTGAGTTTTAATGTTCTGACCATAAAGGATAGTTTGAAATAGCAATTAGTTTTTTTTACGGCATTTGGCTGACGCTCTTATCCAGAGCAACTTACAATTTGATTGTTTTACACAGGTAGGCGAAGGTAGTGTTAGGAGTCTTGCCCAAGGACTCTCTATCGGTATAGTGTAGGGTGCTTACCCAGGCAGGGGATTGAACCCCAGTTTACAGCGTCAAAGGCAGAGGTGTTACCCACTACACTATCCCAACAACAACCACCAATTAACCACCCAGAAGCAAAAATCAGCCTTCTATGATTTGACTTTTATCATGATATGTATCGTTATCGAATGATATGAATTTTTCTTATTGTGATATAATTTTTGGCCACATCGCCCAGCCCTACTCATTTCCTCAAAAACATCTCAATTATTAAGCATGTAAGACAAAGAACTATGTAGAAGCTTGTATTTGTAATAATGTACAGTGTAAGAAGTCAAAGTGTGCTTAATGTTTTGAGAAGGAAATAAAACATCACATTACAAAGGAAGTGAAGAGAGAACAAACTGAAAGAGGAGAGAAGCCAAATGATTAAAGCAGTGCAACTCAAACGTAATGCAAAGCCACTGTGGTGAGAAGCCGGCTGCCGTTTGTGAACGCAGACTGTGTGTAGTGAAGCTGATGTGAGATCAGTGGTGTGCTTTACATACTATATTATAAATGAGATAGTTCTGAATAGCTCATCTAAAATGTGATTGGCTGAAAAGTTCGGGATGTTTTGATACTGTCTACTGTCGCTGTTTCATGAAGTAATAAGCCATGATTAATGAAGTAATGTACCATGACTGCAGGAGTTTATCCACCTGGAAGAGCAAGAAACAGATACATGATCAGTGCTCAGTCAGAGAGAGATGATACATGAGCAAGTCATACTGTGGACACAGTGTTGGAGTCAGTGTGGTCAGAAGCAGAAGAGAGCCGACAGATGGACAAACAAACGACTGAAGCATCTTATACCTTCAATGAGACACCATCCACAAAAAGGATGGAAAGATCTGGATTTTAAAAAGTAAAAGAAATAAAACCTACAGACCTTAGAGATTAGAGACAGTGAGAGAGAGAGAGAGAGAAAGAGAGAGTGAGAGAGAGACAGTGAGAGAGAGAGAGAGACAATGAGAGAGAGAGAAAGAGAGAGAGTGAGAGAGAGACAATGAAAAAGAGAGAGAGAGAGAGACAAAATGAGAGAGACAGTGAGAGAGAGAGAAAGTGAGAGAAAGAGAGAGAGAGACAATGAGAGAGAGAGAGAAAGAGAGAGTGAGAGAGAGAGACAGTGAGAGAGAGAGACAGAGAGAGAGACAATGAGAGAGAGAGAAAGAGAGAGTGAGAGAGAGACAGTGAGAAAGAGAGAGAGAGAGAGAGACAGTGAGAGAGAGAGAAAGTGAGAGAGAGACAGAGAGAGAGAGAGACAGTGAGAAAGAGAGAGAGAGAGTGAGAGAGACAAAGTGAGAGAGACAGTGAGAGAGAGCCAAAGAGACAAACAGTGAGAGAGAGACTAAGAGAGAGAGAGAAAGAGAAAAAGAGAGACAGTGAGAGAGAGAGAGAGAGAGAGAGAGAGAGAGAGAGAGAGAGAGAAAGAGACAATCAGTGAGAGAGAGGCAGTGTGAGATAGAGAAAGTGAGAGGGAGACAAGGAGTGAGAGAGGAAATAAAAAGAGAATGAGAAAGACAGAAGAGAGATAGAGGGCAAAAGAAACCACAATAGAGAATGGAGAGAGAGAACAAGAGAGAAGAAAGGGAGAGAGACAGAAGAGAGATAAAAGAAAGAGCAATACAGAAGAGACAGAGTGAAAAGATGGAGAGATGAAAGGGAGACAGATAAAAGGTATGAGAGAGAGACAGAGAGACGTTGCAGAGAGACGAAGGGGACATTCAATGGTCACTGTCATAGCTGAACATGTATGCTGAAACTTTGGAAGACCGAGATCTAAAAATAGGTCATCAGGAGGATCTCAGGGTGCTGAGAAATGACCCTGGACATCTGGCAAACAGAGCAGATCTACAGTGCCTTCTTACATAGGGGTGTGCAGTGTGTGTGTGTGTGTGTGTGTGAGTGTGTAGTTCAAGACAACTGGTATCTGCTTGTCTAAGAGTGACGTGTGATTTATCCCCTGCTCTGTTCACACTAATCACACAAACACGAATGTAAATGAAGACAATAATCAGAATTGAGCAGCAAGGCTTGTAATGTCAGCGCAGCCTAAGGCCTTCTGCGGTACGTCAGAGGGGGAGCAGGTGTGACCCCCCGCCCCCCAGCCCGAGCTGACATTTGCCCTGCAGAGCTCCTCCGCCCCGGCTGCCACACACACACCGACCAATCCCTTCCTCCCGCAGGTCACCCGCAGCGACGGTCTTCCAGCACCCAAGGAGACCACCACTCAAACCCTTCCCCAATAATGCCAGTACCTGACGGATATGTTTACACTCCACTTTAAACGATTAGCTGTTTACTATAATTTGCATCACTGCAAAATCACACGCCTCCCTTTCTTTTATTTCATTTCCAGTCCAAAACACCAAAACAGCCTCTATGGCAAACCTGAAATGTCAGCAGGTGCATAAAAGTAAAGAGTGGACAAATTAAACACTGACAGAGTTAATATTATCCTTAATTCTAAAAGCTTCCGCGTAGACGTGTTTCCTGCTTTTCCAGACACTGAAATATGAAAAACCTGCATTAACAGCTGTTGTGACTGGAAATAAATGAATGGGGGGGTCATCTTATGGCTTTGCACAGTACTTCACTACATTTGTGTGGGATACTGAACGCAGCAAACACTGAGACACATGCTTTTATTTTGTATTCCTTTCTATTTTAGTACAAACCTTTTCAATACCACAGATTTTATCAGCATAACAATGTGAGTGAACAGTAGAATCTCCGTAGAAACTTTAACATGAATTCTATCACCCTTTGTACTTTATTGACGCTTTGCACTCGAGCACGGATTCTGATCACTAACAGTAACTAAAGCCTCTGATAAGCAGATCAAATCCATCTGAGGCTCATCTGCTTCAGTGGAAGGAATATAAGTGTGACCTTTCTGACCTTTTTGTACGAAGGCTTTAACTTGGCCAAATTTACTTGCATTTGAACAGAGACCTAGAAATAGTGCCGAATCTCGAATCTTCTTCATTTTATTTCTCGTAACTTTTCTTTTTTTGCTTTCAAATTTGAAAACTAAAATATTCTATTGTTTAATCCCAGATTTGCCCCATGCCTGTTGCCCTTAACGTTGTGTGTTAGTGTCATGATGTGAGGACCAAAAGAAATGGCCCGAAATTCAGAATTACTTGGGAAAACGTTTAGATACATTGACTTAAACTGAGTATGCTTTTCCTTCTCCTGTAAAGTTCTCATTTTGGAGACATGAGGTTGTATGCAGATGTATTTGTAGCGAGCGCTCAATACTAATTCCAGTAAATAAACATGTGAAACCTGTAGCACTTCTCCAGCTCATCTGACACAGACAGGAAATGTAACAGTGGGTTTTCCTCAGCTACTGAATGTTTAGAAAGACTGTCCAAGCTTATCTTTCCGCCTGTCTGATAAGTATCTCATCTTTTCCTTGATCATGTGACATACTATCTCTCACTTTGCATGCTGGGCACAAACCGCTAAAACATCAAAGAGCCGATCTAAATTCTACAAATATCAAATGTCTTGTCTGAACCACCAAAATATCCCATCAAGTAAAGGAAAAGAGAACCTGAAAAAAGCCCCAGAGCATCAGTCTCTTTTCTAAGCGCAGTCCTGATGTCAGGAAGGAAGAGTAAAACTAGTGCGAAAGCGCTAAACAGATAAATACAGGGGAAAGCAGTCAGCAGGAAGAGAATGCAGTTGAGTTTATAGTCAGCACAGCAGGCCTTCAGCCATGTCTTAGTGTGCTGCATGTAATTTAACTTGTTTGCTCTCATTTCCATGAGCTGGGTAGCAGCTCCAGGTGAGAAGGAGACGCTGAATGATCTGCCTCGGCTTAAGTACAGCTTCCTAAAAAACTGTGGGTTGAATGCTGGAGGGCTGAGTGCTGGAGGGCTGAAAGATGGCAGGCTGAACGATGGAGGGTTGAACACTGGAGGGCTGAACGATGGAGCGTTCATTCCTAATATGACGTTCTTAATGTGGGAACCAAGCGAACGCACAAGTTACTACTTCACATTAGCAAACACATCAGGGTTGATTGATTAAAGCAGCATGTTTATGTTCACACATGTTCATCTTTTATGACGTGTTTGTTTCGACACATCTGTCCTCCTTACCAAACTCTCTCAAACCGCTCAATCTGCTCCTAATATTCAAAGTAAATACAAGCTTAACTTGTTTTTGTTAACATTCACAAGCAAGGGCCGTTTAGCCTTTCCTCTTCTCAGTACACATGGAAAACCCTCCCTCTGCCTCTAAACTGGTGTGATCATGATGATAAGCAACAACGTGATAGTGTTTCTAAATGTGCTAATGAAGTTCACATGAGGACAGTCTGCACTAACTGTCATTATCACACTGAAAACATGATGTGATCTAGTGAAAACATCTTAAATCTACCCAACAGAGCTACTATTGCTATGGTAGTTGAAGTATAAGATTATTTAACTTTTGTTTAGACATTTTTACTTGTTTTAAGTAATTTTATCTTGTGAAAGTGTCTTATTACATTGACAGATCATTTTACTTCTTTTGAGAAATGATGCTGATAATTTAGCTTATTTTCTAATATCAAGAACAAGGTAAAATGATGTTGGAATAAGACACTATCATGAGATAAAATTGCTTAAAACAAGTACAATTAGATAGAAATAAGTTAAATAATTTTATAATAGTCTAGATAGATAGATAGATAGATAGATAGATAGATAGATAGATAGATAGATAGATACTTTATTGATCCCAAAGGAAATTTAGGAGCCAGTAGCAGACACACAACACTGTACAGTAAGCGTAATAAGGGTGTAGACATATAACAAGAATAAATATACCAGATACAAATGGAAAAAACACAAATATCTGTGATAATATCTATATCCTGAGATGAGAGATGCAGTGCAATAATGACTATACAAGAATTTACAGGTGCATATATTGTACCAAATAAAGTGTCTAGTGTCCAGATGTGCAAGATGCGCAGTAAGGTATGCAGAAAGTGCACTCTGTGCAGCACGCTGTCTATACGTGCAGATGAATAGAGAAACACAGGATAAGCATGAGATTCAGATTCAGTCCTCCTCTCTCTCCACCCTTCTCTGCTGGTCCCCCTGGGAAGAGTTGAAGAGACTAATGGCTCTGGGGACAAAGGTTCTCCTGAATCTGTTGGTTGAGCAGCTCTGTGACAACAACCTGCCATTAAACATGCTCCTCCTGTCCATGACGATGATATGCAGTGGGCGGTCTTCATCCTCCATAATGGAGAGCAGTTTGTGTAGTGTCCTTCTCTCAGCCACCTTGACAACAGAGTCCTGTTCCGCACCGACCACTGACCCCGCTCGCCTGACCAGCTTGTCCAGTCGCATCTCATCTCTCCTTTTTATGCTTCCTCCAGCACACCACAGCATAAAAAAGACAGCTGGCAATATGGTCTGATAGAACATCTGCAGGAGCTTCCTACAGATGTTAAAGGACCTCAGCCCCCTCAGCAAGTTTGACCCTTCCTGTATAAGATGTTTGTGTTGGCTGACCAGTCCAACCTATCATTCAGTTGCAGCCCGAGATACCTGTAGGTTATTACCCTCTCCACTTCAACCCCCTCAATAGAGATTGGCTGTGTGGGCGGCTTATCCCTGCGAAAGTCCACCACCATCTCCTTGGTCTTGGCAGTATTCAGAAGCAGGTTGTTCCCACGGCAACACTCCACAAAGTCCTTCACCAGGGTCTTGTACTCCTCCTCCTGCCCCCCCCCCCCCCCCCCCCACTTACACGAGCCACAATGGTAGTATCATCTGAAAACGTCTGTATGTGGCACGTCTCAGAGTTGTACTGAAAGTCTGAGGTGTAAAGTGTGAACAGAAAGGGGAAAGTACAGTCCCTTGTGTTGCTCCTGTGCTGCTGACCACAGTTTCTGATGTACGGTCCCTAAGCCTGACATACTGAGGTCTGCCAGTGATGTAGTCAGTAATCCAGGAGACCAGGAGTGGATCCACTTGCATGTTAACCAGCTTGTCTCTCAGTTGGATGGCCTGAATGGTATTAAAGGCACTGAAAAAAATCAAAGAACATGACTCTTACAGCACAACCACCCTTGTCCAGATAAGAGTGGGCACGATGGAGGAGGTATAGTATGGTATCCTCCACTCCCACTTTCTCCCTGTAGGCGAACTGCAGGGGGTCTGCTGCATGTCGAACCTGGGGTCTGAGAAGGTGTAGAAGAAGGCGCTCCAGTGTCTTCGTGACATGGAATGTTAGAGCAACAGGCCTGAAGTCATTGAGTTCACTGGGTCGCCCTCTCTTGGGTACTAGAATGATGCATGATGTCTTCCACAGTGTGATAACCCTAGTCTAAAAGCAGCTTCATAATGGAAAATGTTAGATACATTGATTAGATTTATGATGTTTTCACTTGCTAAGGCATATTTTTTTGCAATGCAGTGATAACTGTGGTTGAATTTGGTTAGCAATGCTTATGCGGCTATTAAACATGTTGTTTATACTGTTTTTAGCAGTGTTTTTGTTCGTTTTTGTAGATTTTTTTGTAGCCCTTCATCAGTGCTCACAAGATGCTGTTGGCTGGATGTTTTGGGTTGGTGGACTAGTCTCAGTCCAGCCTTGAGGTGTTTAAAGACTCCAGAAGCACTGCTGTGTCTGATCCACTCGTAGCAGCACAACACACACCAACATGCTGCATAGCACCCGTTTTGCTAAGAGTGGAGCACAAACAGTGATATTAACAGTAGTCTGTTTGGTTAAGACTGTTGTTCCCAGCATTCAGAGCTGCTCTGAAGAACTGTGCGTTTTCACCAGAGATCCCAGAGACACCATATGTCTGTGTTTAAATACCCTGATAGTCAGGCCCTGCAGAGGAGGCGCTTTCTATAGCCTGCCAGTGTCTTTTTTAAAGCACCACTGTTAATGCAGTAAATATCAGTTTTAAACTGGTCTGTTCTGAAGGAATGAAACTGGACAACTTTTATTCTCTACTTAATAAAAACTTAATTAAAATGTCAAACTTCTACAGAGCCCAATCAAAATATCTGAACCTCTTCCATCTCTAAATCTGTGCTGTATATGAGGGGGTTTCTGGGTAACCCTGAATAAGCACGGAACAGAAAACAATATGAATTCAAGATCCTCTCAGTGAAGAAGAGAACGCCGCCAATCAGCCCTTATTCCTCCAACAGCTACTGTAGTGCTAACCGTAAGCTCTTTCAGGAAGCAGCTGATGTTACAGTCACATTCTCTCTCTCTTTACCTTAATCTCTCTCCCTTTACCTCTCTCTCTCCACCTCTCTCTCTCTCTCTCTCTCTCTCTCTCTCTCTCTCTCTCTCTCTCTCTCTCTTTATACTCTCTCTCCCATGTTCATGTGAAAGTGATCCTGGGAAAAGTTCTACAGTGAAGATTTCACTGAAATTCCATTCCTGAACATCAGTGAAGAAAGAGAAAAAGGACAAAGAGGAATGAGAAAGAAAGAAAAGGTTGAAAGGAGAAGAGAAAGAAAGAAAGAAAGAAAGAAAGAAAGAAAGAAAGAAAGAAAGAAAAAGGAGTGAGGAAAGAGAGTAAAGGCAAAGAGGAAAGAGAAAAAAGAAGATTGAAGGAGAAGAGAAAGAAAGAAACAAAGCAAAGAAAAAAGGCTGCTCAGAGAGAAAAAGAAAAGGACAAAGAAAGAGAAGTGAGGAAAGAGAGATGGGAGTAGAGAAGAAAGAAAGAAAGAAAGAAAGAAAGAAAGAAAGAAAGAAAGAAAGAAGTGAGGACAGAGTAAGGGCATGAGAAAGAAAGAAGATTGAAGGAGAAGAGAAAGAAAGAAAGAAAGAAAGAAAGTGGAAGGCTGCTAAGAGAGAGGCAAAGAAATAGAACAAAAGAAAGAGTGAGGAATGAGAGATAGGAGAAGAGAGGAAAGAGGAAGAGAAAGGAGAGCTGGTGGATTGTGTGATGAGACCGAAAGGTCAGGCTGAGTGATATAAAGACTCGGTTTGTTCTGTCCACCCTCTGTGGTCACTGCAGTCTTGGCAGTATCTGCATTATGGCAGTCTGGGGGTGAAAAGGTCACAGTATCTCAGAGACAAACACTGCTGCTCAGGTGCGAGAAGCTCACATGGTCAGTCTTCTACAACAAAGCCCAGCAGTTCAGCAGTGTCCAGACTCCACTGGGACAGAACAATATATACTCACACGCATATGAGACAGTACAGGATGAGATGAGGCGGCAGGACAGCAGGTTTCACTCTCTGAAAAGCTGTGAGGAATATTTCAACAGAACGAAGCCAATGGCTAACTGGGCTGTTTTAAATGTCCTGAATCAGGGAAAATCTTTTTGGAATGAAAGATTTCATATCACTTACTTCACTCAAACTAAGCTGCAAAAATAGCCTGTTTTAAACTCTGTGCTTTTGTGATGTCAGGAAAACAAACAAAAGTATGGATATCCGTCTGTTTAGTCTGCTATAGTCTGCTGTAGTTTAGCGCCACCTACTCATGCTGAAGTTATAAGGAGTGTTTCAGCCCAGACTGCTTTCTGAGGCACTTTTCAGGACTGCCCATCAGAAATGAAAGCTTTAGCACAAGCTCCCAGGGAGACTCCAATGCTGCATCACTAAAGTTCTGACCAATCACAAGCTGCCAGCTCTCTTTAAAATGACTCGACTTACACACCTGCTTTTCTGCTTTCAGATTCTGACGTTTCATCGTTCCCCTCCTTCTTCCCCACCGCCACCAGTTGGTCCCTGCTTGATTTGCCCAGGGGGTAGGCTCCGCCCCCTGCCATCCCTCTACGGCAGGATCTGCGAGGCTCTACACGTTGAAGACCTGGGCTGATGACGGGGCCGCGCCAAAGACTTTTAGCTTACTATGGAACTGTTAAACATTATTAAACTATTTTTCTTCCTTCAGACTTGTCTCTGGAGTCTTTCTGGTAGAACTGAGCTTTTACATATTATGTGTGTAAATTGTCTGGCTTCCATTATTTGAATTTGAATTTAAAAAAGTCAATTACTATCAATTTTCCAAATTGTTATCTTGAGATAACGAGTGAAATATCTTGTGATCTCAAGATGACAACTGTAATATCTTGTGATCACAAAATAATTCACTTGTTACTCCAAGATAACAATGTTGTTATCACGAGGTCACAAGATAATTAACTCGTTATTTCAAGATAACAGCTTTAGCTTGAGGTCACAAAATCATTAACTCATTATCTCAAGATAACAACTGTGTTATCTTGAAATCACAAGATAATGAACTCTTTATTTTAAGATAACCTTTGTTATCTCAAGATAACAAGATAACTAACTTGTTGTTTCAGGATAACAATCCAAAAAAAATATCTACCTCATGGCCTCTCGGGACCTCTGTAGAATCCATATACATGGCTGTGATCTGATCTGTCGTGCTGTTTTAAACCGTTCATAGTGACGCCACACGAGGCCAGCCTGTCCTCCACATGACAAAACAAGGACGTCTCAGAGCTCAGTGGACACTGTCAATTAGTATTTACACGCACTCAATAGTTTTCAAAGTCATCAGCAAAAAGAAGCATGTAAACAGAGATAATGGCTTTCAGTCACCACATTAGAGCCACTGCTACTGTACAGCTCTGCATGAGTGAGAGCGTGATCGATCACCCATTAGCATTTAGTGACAGGGCTGGACTGGGAACTAAATTCAACCCCCCACCCATGCTTTCATAGTTAGAGTAAGTGGACACACATTTTTAAATACAAAAAACTAAAGTTTAGGTCTTTAAAATAGACGAGTATCATCAAAGGTGCTATAGAGAACTGGAGTGAGTGCTAGTTAGCTAGCTAGTTAATTAGCCTGTCTGTGATGGTACATTAGCATTCAGCTATCCGTAGCCTTAGTGAAGAAGTAGACTGTAGGAACTGGCTAACTCACCCCTTCTGAACATTCCTCCGGCACATATCCAGTCAGTCCTGGGTGGTCTCCATTCTTTTTGTACGGGAATACATTAGAAATGACCATGTCTCTCTTCCTCGCTCTCTCTCTCGGTCCACATGCATAATGGCTCAGCAGGAATTTTCCCGAGCCTCCTGACCGTCAGTTCATCCCTGCTTGGAGTGTGTACAGTACAAGGCTGCAAAGACTGGTCAACAAGGTTGATGACCAGGGACTGGCGTTGGGAGTGCCAGAATGCTGAAATTGAACCTGCTCTGTGGTGTTTGGGACTGTAGTGTTTTGGCTAAGCTAATGAGAGCTTGGTTAGCAGGCTTAATGTGACAGCACAGGCTCGGTTCCAGCTAAGTCGTGCTAAAACAAGCCTGCAGTGTTGGTGCAATGTCCTCCACCAGAACTCAGCATGGTCTGTTCTGTATAAGAATCTAATGAAGTACAGTAAAATAAACTCTGGATGCAGTATTGGATGCCCTAAAGTTTGGTAAAATGAGGTATTAGCTGTTGAGTGCAAGGTCACTCTGACTGTGGTCAGCCCCAACATCACCATCAGCTTCAAACCCCCCTCCCGCAGCTCACTGAGGTCACTAATGCAGCACTTACAGAATTACTGAGGCAGAAACCGTGGTTACAGGAGAGAAGAGTAGGGAACTGGCTGGGAAACCTAAGTTCACCATATGGCTCATTGTAGTGTACAACATCCGAACTCTACAGCAGTACGTTAACAGTCCCAGCACTACCCTTTCACTGATCCACTCTCTGCTTCCAAACACTCCCTCTACACTCCACACAGTTTCTAGAGAGTTCAAGGTAGAATGGGAGAAATGAATGTGAAGGCAACAGGAAGAAAAGTGTCAAACGTCACCCAATATGGCTCATTTAACGAATTTGATCATTTCATTATGATCGTACAATTCTGTGAAACATACTGCATCTATAAAAACGTACAATAAAACAGTAGCTGCAGGTATTTAAAGCCTTCATTTGTCCACACAGTATCTGAAATCACATAACCACAGAAAATATGTCAACATGATCCAGAAATACCGCCGCTGCCTTCTCTGGGCCAAAGCCCATTTTAAATGGACTGAATCAAAATAGAAAATTGTTCTGTAGATAACCGCTAAACCTGTTTACCTGTTCCCAGGAGTGGGTCTGGTAGTATGACTGGTGTGAAATTGTGTTTTTGTGGATTGTTTTTGGGGGAGGGGGTGCGGGAGTACATTATTTTTCAGTGCATGCTAGGGATTGTTGTGCTGTGCACAATGAAAATAGGCTCAAATTAACAGAAAAGTCAAGACAATGCCAGATAGTATTGTGCAGTGGGCCTGATCTGGCTCACATGCCTTGTGTTTGATATACTGGGCTTAAGGCAGGTGTGTCATCATTCAGGTCTACAACATGATGCTAAATGGTGGGGTATATGCATCTACTACTTGTTAGCAACATTAGCCTCGTGGTTCTAGTGCAAAATTCAAGAATCAAACTTCAAATACCAAACAGGACTTGATCGACTAGATTTGGGGTGATTTCTACATAACTAAATGAAACAAGGCTATTCAGACTGACTTCAGTAGTAGTGATGGTAACCAGACGTTTTAACAGTGTACTTCTAAAAGCTCCCTCACAGTGGGTTATGATTATTACTGCATGATTTTTACATGAAATACTGCCTGGTGTCAGAGATATTGTTTTATGATAGTCTTGGAATTCATGAAGGTTTTGGCCTAATATATATATTTAAATGAAATAATGCAGGGAAAGGTGCATGAAGAGTGATGTGACATAAAATATTTCTGATTTATTATACTGTACTGTATTATATTACATTATATTGTACTGTATTGTATGAACAGCACATGAGCAGCATCGTCAGCACTATCACACTATCAAACAAATAAGTGTTATTAAGGAAGATATGCAACAAGACCGACTGCAGCAGACGTTCTACTGACCTGGTGAGTCACATGGTGTACAGCCCTTCTCTCTGACCTCATAATACACCAGCATAATATCTTTCTAACAGCCTGTGTTTGATTGTGGATATAATAAACTCAGACTCCTCTCACTGGCATGGTGGAGCCAAGAAAAAGGCAAAAAATAAACTTTTGCCTTGAATCATTCACTACCCACACTGCCTGCCTTTATTCCTGTCTTTGTATTTATTCTGAGACATATTAGTCGTCCTGTTTCCAGCAAGCCAGCAGTTTAATACATTCTGCAGGTACGTATACACTCGGACGGATGCCTACTGACAGACATTAGGATGTAAAGCTGAGAAAACCCTTACACTCATATCAGCACCACACACACCACCATGTCAGGGTTACTGTTGTGCTGAGAATGGACCACCACCCTCATAATATCAGATAGAGGGGGCCTGACAGACTGTAGAAACAGATGGTCTAGGCTGTAGGTACAGGGCAGGTGTCTGACAGAGCAGTCAGCTCAGTGTACAGCGGAGCTGTGAGGTGTTTCTGATAAAATGGCCAGGCTGTAGGTACAGGGCAGGTGTCTGACAGAGCAGTCAGCTCAGTGTACAGCGGAGCTGTGAGGTGTTTCTGATAAAATGGCCAGGCTGTAGGTACAGGGCAGGTGTCTGACAGAGCAGTCAGCTCAGTGTACAGTGGAGCTGTGAGGTGTTTCTGATAAAATGGCCAGGCTGTAGGTACAGGGCAGGTGTCTGACAGAGCAGTCAGCTCAGTGTACAGCGGAGCTGTGAGGTGTTTCTGATAAAATGGCCAGGCTGTAGGTACAGGGCAGGTGTCTGACAGAGCAGTCAGCTCAGTGTACAGCGGAGCTGTGAGGTGTTTCTGATAAAATGGCCAGGCTGTAGGTACAGGGCAGGTGTCTGACAGAGCAGTCAGCTCAGTGTACAGCGGAGCTGTGAGGTGTTTCTGATAAAATGGCCAGGCTGTAGGTACAGGGCAGGTGTCTGACAGAGCAGTCAGCTCAGTGTACAGCGGAGCTGTGAGTGAGATGGGAGGGAAGATGAGCAGTAAACGTTTGTATTACAGTGTAACTGCTGCTCTAGATCAGCTGCCTTTTTCTTCACTCAGTGTAATTAATTCCCAGCCTGAAGCTGCTGTCACCACATAATAAACACACATGCTCACGACTGACGGGCTTTCACTTAATAAAACATCTTCAACAATAACAAACTTTCACTGTATCTGCCTAGAAGGTGTAATATAGCATGATTAATGTTTCAGACAAACTACTGCACTTATGGCTGAAACAGAAGAAGAGTGAGGTGTTACAAATCTGCCTTTAGACAATGCAGTGCAGAGGAAACATTACACAAGGATGACCACAGCAGCCAAAAGTCAGGACCCTCCAACTTATAGAAGTTATTTTTATTTCTTTAAACTAAATTATATATTTTATATTAATAGTAAAGACATCAAAACTGTGATGTACACTCTTAAAAATGAAGGGTTCCCACTCTGTCCCAGTGGTGCAGAAGTAACTCCATGGACCGCTGAGCAGTACGGCGGCGGTTGAAGCCCGGCTCCGGGATGCCTCAATCGCAATTGAGCTGGAGGTTAGGGAACTGGCACTGTGAATGGTTCAATCCCCAGTGCCGATAGTATGTGACTGAAGTGCCCTTGTGCAAGGCAGCTAACCCCCAATTGCTTCCCAGGCACTGCGGATAGGACTGCCCACCTCTCTGGACAAGTGTGCTTACTGCCTCCTATTGTGTGTGTACTCACTTGTGTGTATGTGGTGTTTCACTTCATGGATGGGTTAAATGCGGAGGTGGAATTTCCCCAGTTGTGAGATCAAAAAAGTATCACTTAACTTATATGTATAAAACATTGTATGTCTATATTCATTGTTTTTTTTTTAGATGATGAATATACCAAAAAATCTACATAAATGAGCTCTGTTCTGATTGACTGCCATATATTCTGCCTTATTCCCAAACTCAGTCCAGGCTGAAACACTCCTTTACAACTTTAGCGTTATAGTGAATGGGTGGAGCTAAACCACTGTAGGCTGAATGACTGGATAGCTCAAAAACAGTGGGCTGCTCTCATTAATGTGTGTGTAATCTTGCTCGTTTTGTCATGATTGAAACAAATCGAACAGAAGTTCCTTACTAGCTGTGATATACCCAACAGCCTGCTGTGATATCATAAAAACGCCCTCACCGAGGGGCCGATAAGTTGACGATCCAGGCCTGTACAGCATGTGTTTGTGTTTGTGTGAGTGTGTGTGTAACTGGAGATGACAGCGGTGTGTGTGGTTCTGGTGAAGCAGCTGCTTTTTATAGATCTCAGTGTGGATATCGGCCAGCGACGCCTGAGTCCAGATATAGATCCGCCCACCAGCTACTCCGTCCATCAGGACACGTTGCTGGAGGTGCTCCATGATCAATGACAAACTTTAAAGGGGCATTCCGACCTAAAACTAGCTTTTATTATTATTTATTTATTTCATGTTAGTGATGCACCAAAATTAAAATTCCTGCCCGAAACCCAAATTTAAGACACACACATCTGAAAACGAAATTCAAAAGTTGTTTTTATGCACTTACATAAACAAACATAAATCTGCACGGAAATAAAGAAACTTTTGCACTATTGTTTTTTTTTATTTAGGGTTACCAAAAAAAAGGAAAGCAAAAAAGACCCAAACATTGAGTGCATTTACATGCACTTCATAATCCGATAACAGCAGAAAATCAGATTTTGTCAGTAATCCGATCAACATGTTTACAAGCAGTTAAATAATCAAGTAATGGGGAAAATCCAGGTTTATATAACACAGACAATGATCGGATTTCTGCTTTGCAACCAGCCAGTAAACTCACAGAAGAAGATGTGACGTAAACGTGATGTAAAACTTGCCGCTGCTTTTATTTTAAAACATCACGCCACTTCACCTGAAAATATGAACATACATCATCTAGAAGATGAAGAACATTTAAATCCTTCATTTTGTGAAGCTATTTGGTTTCAGTGTTGCTCCACAAGTGTTTTGCTGCGGTAACGCTGATTGCTTACTCCCGGTACTGCAGTCTGTTTTCACGCATGCATAGACTGATGAATCAGAGTAAGAGTTTACCTGCGCTGAGGGATCTGACTACAGAGCTAAAGTCCAGCTTCTTTATCAGACTTCTTAATAGGATTTCTACACTTTACTCTGATCTAAATATCAGACAATGCTGTTTACATGACCCTTTGAATAATCAGGCAACTGCAGAAATCTGATAATGATTGTTTTTTTCAGTGCATGTAAACAAACTCAGTGTATCAAACATGCTTTATTTGTAGCAGTTCCTCCGCCTGAAAAAGTAGTGCCCTTCTGTGTTCCGGATAGGGCCATAAAGCTGCTACATTATCAGGCTCAGCTCAGCTTTTAAACACTTGTTAATGAATATTGTTTTGAAGTTTCTAAATCATTTCACAGCCTGACTGCTTGCCAAATTTTATTCTGGTAATTCTGTTTATTCTCTTCTTTCCAATCCTATTAATTTTTAGAATTATTGTTGAGCTGCCGATTGAAAAGCTCTCTTAGGGGAAACAGCAGCTTTGGAATGTAATGTAATACTGCACTTCTTCAGAATCGGACCAAACGAGCTGCAGGTCAAATACCATCTTCTAGATGGTATCGAAATAATCCATATTCAGTTATTGCAAAACAAATGTGTTGTTACTTGGGTAGAACACAAGAATCACATTGTACTGCCAGAACTCATTTTTGTATGAACAAAAGTGCATTTTCTAAATAAAGTGATTGAACAGCTTAAGCAGTTCTCAGATGGTTGCTAGCGTGATGCTCAAATGGTCATTATGGTACTTAATATGGTTGCTTAGATGTTCCAGGTGGTTGCTAGGTGGCTATTATGGCACTTTGTGGCACTTTGTTTCTGGGTGGTTGTTATGGTATTCCTCATGGTTGCTAAGATGTTGCTATGTGGTTGCTAAGGCAGGTGGTTCCTAGAGTGGTAGCTAGGGTGCAGCAGGATCATCGCTTTGTTGTTCCAAGTGTTTGCTAAGTTGTTTTTGGGTGGTTGTTATGGTATTCCTCATGGTTCTTAGGATGTTGCTATGGGTATTCCAGGTAGCTATTAGGGTGTTACTATGTGGTCACTATGATATCCCACATGGATGCTAGAGTGATGCTCATTGGTTACTATGGTATTCCAGGTGGTTGTTATGGAAATGTTGTGGAGTGTACAAACATTCCCCCCATTTATTCCTAGGGGGGAAAAAATCATCATTTAACAATCACTGTACAAAAAGAGTGTAAATCAACTAGCCAGTAGTGAGTCTTCCAGTACATTATTATATTCAACATCTATAAAATGCCTAATATGACAAAAGATGTGCAGAGAAACGTGAGAAGGAATGAACGTTTAATATGCAAACAAGATCAAGCAACCATGCAAGAGAGGTGGAATCCATGCACAAGAGGGTGCAAGTTCATAGGATAGCCTAGTTTTAGCCTTGTCCGTTCATGGTGTGTTTACTGAAGGTTTTCTCTACTCTCTGACATACAAATGCACTGTGTTTAGTTTGCGATGAACTCCATAGTTGGTACCCTGTTGCTATGGAAACTGGTTCTGCAACTACTGATGTATAACACGACCAGCAGTGACTGACTAGCTAACGTGACCTCTTTATACCCTAGTAAAACACAATTAGCGGTCCAGACTGTTTTTAATCATTGAAATCTAAGCAGCAGAACAGCGTCCAGATTCATTAGTACGTCTCTTTGTAAAAATGCGTGAGAAACGTCGAGCCTTGCGTGAATCTCACGGCCAATGCATGAGAGTTGGCAGCCCTGCAATCACTAATAATGAAAACACACTATTGCTATCACTGGCATTAACTGTGAATGAGTTCTCTGGTTTATTCCTCTCTGTAATCCTGTGAAAGCAGCTACACCACACTCTGTGCAGATCACTCCACACAGCTAGCATTAATTAGCAGGCTGTAATTGCCTGTGCTTTTCATCATTGTCATGTTCATTGTCTGTGTGGTTGTAGCTGTTAGCATTTTGGCAAACGATAGCGTGCATGTTAATAATGCAATAGCCGCCCTGATCTCTCCAGCTCAGAGCTAACCGGCGCCAAACACTTTGCCACTGCTTGTGTTCATGCATCATTAATGGCCTCTGAGGATGTACTGCCAGTGTAAGCTAGATCCTTATCCCCCTCCCTAACACTGATTTCTACTGTATTAGCCTTTTAGCACTAGCACTGGGACCGTCACCTGAGCCTATTAGGGAACACTAGCATCGTTCTCTGGGGAATTCTCCATTTGGGTTGTCTCCAAAGGGCTGTATAAAGTGGAGCTAAAGGGCGATATATATCATCCATACTGATTTTGGTGCTAGACCCCATTGACTTTTAGCTTCAGTGCTATTAATTGATAACAAAAACAGCTGACTGCTAACTGAATGGCACTTGCTGGGTGCTTCAGAAAAAAAATAGCATAAAACCTGTAGAAACTAATAAAAATATACAACAAGCAAATTAAGTTATTTTTGTCTAAATCGAGGGGATTTTTAATTCGTCATGATTATATTGTTGAGACGTGAACAAAACTCTCCACAAAGTTGAAAATCTCCTATTTCAAGTGTCAGAATCATTCATAGTGGTGGTGATAAAAGCAAGTTACATGCAAGATGCCAATAGAAAGTGTTTTCTTTCAGATTTACTATTTTAACATCATAAACATTACATATAAATCTCATGTAGGTTCACTGGTGGTTTTGGATAGTAAATAAAATGGCTAAATTTGTGTTGTAGACATTGTGACCCGTTTCCTATCACTGCCACTGTAAAGAAATCAGTCTGTAAGTTTCTCTACAGTTAACCATTTCACATGACACTGAATGACTTTGCTTATATTCAAATTATGCAAAAACCTCACTTTTTACAGTACAGAACAAAACATCCCTTTCAAAACAGCCTATATCAGGTTTGTAAGCACAGAGGAGCGGCACTCAGGACTAATGCATTCATTAATCTTGTTAACGCTACTCTAAATATTGTGATATTGAATTTTATCAGCACTAAGTAGAGTAAATGGGAAGTTGTAGCGATTTTTCTTTCGCCTGTTCACTGCTGTTATAATGAGGAACTGTAATGGAGATGACAGAGGCAGACAATAACACAGCAGTAGCTTTTTCATCATCATCATCATCATCATCATCTCCAAACATCTGCTGTAATGAGATACTGCATTTATTTCTGGTTGTGTGTGTGTGTGTGTGTGTGTGTGTGTGTGTGTGTGTGTGTGTGTGTGTGTGTGTGTGTGGTGTCCTCCTGCTCCTTCATCACAAGGAATCTGATGCTGTGTGGTCGTTTTTTGTGGTGTTTTTATTTAGGCCACAAGACCTGACAAGCTCTGCTGAATCACCAAAAGCCCAGTCTACTTCACTATACAGCTGACAGACTTTTGGCCAAGGGAACCTTTGCGCGTGTCAGGGGTGCAGTGCAGAAGAGTTGTAGTTACAGCTCTTGATATTAAATGGGTTTAGCTGAGCTGTGCAACAAATCAAGATGATGATTTTAATAAGAGTTTCTGTGAAATTACAGTATACATATACAGTACACTAAAAAAATCTGACTTCATTTATTTCATTTCCAGGCAAAATGGCCATTAAGTATAAGATACTCATTTTTCAGCATCAGAAAATATGGCAGAAAAAAATACTCATGTAGTGTGTATTGACTGTCTCCATAAACGTAATATCAGATTTTTCCGTATTTGGTGTGTCTGTTCATTTACTTTTATTACAGCCTCCACTCTTTTCAGGAGACTCACTTTCAGAATCTGCAAGAAATCTGCAGACACAGTTCAGTAAAGTTCAGTCTTAGAAGTTGGCTGGATTTTGTGCCTCTCACAATTCAAGTAATCCCAAACACATTCAGTGATGTTGAGGTCTGGACTCTTGGGTGGTCAGTCCACTGTTCAGCTTCTTTGTTTAATGTGTCTCCTTTTCTCTGTGAGGTTCTTCTTGATCAGCTACACATCCTTTCAGACTTATAGCACTGAGTTGTCTTCTCACAGTGGAAGGATGGACAGAAACATCTGTGGAAGCTTTAAGTGCTGTTTATCTGATGGGGACAGTGTCGGTGTCAATCAGGTCTTCCATATGGTTGTTAGGAGTCTCATTTTTTTTTGCAGCTTTTAATCACTTTTGAATTCCAGTTTTGGAAGCACCAGTTTTTTTTCATGTTGGCAAGTGGATTATGTTCTAACTAATCTCCTCAGAAATCTTTGGTTGCTTTGACTGGAAATGAAATAAATGAAGGGTAGGGTCTCTGACTCCTGCACAGTAATGTTATTCAGTCATGATCTTTTTTAGTGTACATGTGCTTATATTCCAGGAGTGAGGAGGATACTGAGGCAGATGATTGCGTGATTTACAGTTGCTGCACAGGGCCAGAGGTCAGAGAGGTCCACAAATGAATTGTAAGGTCAGAGAGTTTGATTCCAGCTGACAACATACTGGTCCTGAGCTGCAGAGCAGGGTACTTAACCCCACCCCCCAGGCATCTCCAGAAGGAATACCATCTGTTAGCCACAGTCGGAGAAAGCTCCAGCTAAAATCCCAAAGCCTTATGGCTAACTGATGAAGGAAATAACTCTGCATGTGCACTGATATCTTGACAGGTTGAAGCATTACAGTATGGATTAAAGAATACTGTAAGTCTAGTCAGTGTATTTTACATTAGCCAACCGCAATAGTCCTTTTCAAGAGTGTATTCGGCTACTTTAAGCTGCACCCACTCCTGTTCAACTGTGCACAAACAGCTTGTACAATCCCCATAGAAAAGCACTGACCAATACAATGGGGCACTCTAGAGCAGCCAAACACAAGCCTAAGATCACCATGCCCAGTGGCAAGCAGGAGTTTAGGGGTATAAAGCCCTCCAGCACTGGACTGAGGAGCAGTGAAACTGCATTCTTTGGAGTGATGAAGTTCCATCCAGTACTTTTGGGATGAGCTGGAATGTCCAGAACTGACCATACAACATCAGTGCCTGAATTGACTAATGCTCTTGTGGCTGAACACAATCAAATCCTCACAGCAATTAACAAGAGCAGGTGTCTACAAATATGTAGTGCATTTTTAGTAGAAGTGTTTTACTGTACTGGCAAGTCAGAGACGACAGCTCATCAGCTGCTGCACAGTTTGTGTTGGTCATCCTCTAGTCCTTCACCAGTGGTCACAGGATGCTGCCCATGGGACACTGTAGGCTGGATATTTTTAGTTGGTGGACTATTCTCAGTCCAGCAGTGACACTGAGGTGTTTAATGACTCCAGCAGCACTGACATCCACTCACACCACTACAGCACACTCTAACACACCACCACCACATCAGTGTCACTGCACTGCTGATAATGATCCAGTACCCGAATAATACCTGCTCCGTGATGGTCCTGTGGGGGTGCTGACCATTGAAGAACAGGGTAACAAAGTATGCAGAGAAACGGATGGACTACAGTCTGTAACTGTAGAACTACAAAGTGCTCCTATATGGTCAGTGGAGCTGATAAAATGGACAGTGAGTGTATGAGGTGAGTCAGTGAGACTGAATAAAGATCAGGGCAATATGAGACATATGGCCAATGATGAGGATGTTTTCACTTGTCAGTATGTAATTGAATGTATGTTTACTCACATCTGTGTCCGGTCCTTTATCTGCTCCAGGGCAGCAGAATGTGACAAACTCATGGCAGCGCTTATGGACCACAAAACAGCACACTGAAAAAGAGAGAGGGGAGAGAGTGAGGGGAGAGTGTTATAGTTAGAATCTCAAACCTTGTTTAAAGACACAGTTTCGCCCCCTGAGCTCAAACGCAGTCAATCAAAAAGCTTTATCTTTGAAAACAGACATAAAGTACAAACAAAATTCAGGCAGCAACGTGGCTGTTACAACAGTTTTATGCTATGCTGTGTATATTTTTGTCCACATTAATAGATAACAGTGTGTCATACAGTGTCAGAAGCCCCATAAACAAGCCTATCAGAGATCACTGAACAACTCCATGCTGTATGAAGCAAGTCTGTGATGGTTAGACATGTATCCCATAATTCGGCATACAGTGATAAATATTGGTAATGTTACTGTGGACACTTTGAAATACTGTCATGCAATTTAGTCCTACAAGTTGCAGTTTGACCAGAGATTGCTTAAAGATGCAGTGCAGCTCTGCTTTCAGAAAGGGCCACCGCGCTATCATAGTGCAAATCACAACATGCACAGCCGCAGCACGGCAGAAGGAGGAGCAGACGGAGGACTATATCCTCCCTCAAAAATGGAGAAGGTGCTGTAGATGGTTCTATATAGAACCTTTTTGAAAAGGATTCTATATAGCACCAAAAATGGTTCTTATATTTTTATGGTGTCAAGATTGTAAAACCAGAAGAGCCATTTTCAAAAAGGTTCTATATAGAACCATCTACAGCACATTCTCCATCAATCTGAAGAGCGCTTTCATGATGCAACAAACCATTTAATCTTGCAAAGGGTTCTTTGAGTGTTCATGGTTCTATATAGAACCATTTTCTGTATGAAAAAACCCTTGAAGAACCATATTAAACTGCTAAGTATAAGTTAAGTATACTGCTACTGTTCAAAAGATTGGGATCACTTGTCAATTTAACTTCTGTTTTTTTTTTTTTTTTTTTTTTTTTTTTTTTATATTTCTACTTCTGATTTAAAACATCTGAAGGTTTAGAGTTCTGGTTTCATATAATCATCGTACACATTTATCTTCAGCCAAATTGGCTTTATATTACTTTAGACAGTCCAAACTCATGATTGGTAGTGTATATCAGAGCGAGTGTGAGGACAGTATGGGTTACTGCATTCTGCAGCACTACATCAGCCCAGTTTATTAGTCAGAGAGCAAATCAGCGGGTCTGTGTGATGAAACGGGTTGTTCAAAATGAGCACCACGGGGCACAATTACAGCTTCATTTACTCCTCACTATTAATCTCACACATCCACCTGTAATCCTCCATATTAATCTGCTCCAATCACCACAAAGGTAAATAGCATATTTGTCAGCCAACAAACATCGCAAGAGAAACAAAACATTTCAAACAGCCAGTCCTAATGTATCCACCTCAAATGCCGCTGCAGTTTTTTAAAAGCTCCTGAAGATAAGTTACTCATTGGTCACTTTATTGGAAACACCTTCCTTCTGCTTCCACTCACTGTCCATTTTATTAGAAAATACCTCCACCCTACTTCCTCTTACTGGCCACTTTATTAGAAGCACCTCCACCCTACTTCCACTCACTGGCCACTTTATTAAAAACACCCCCCCTTCTACTTCCACTCAGTGGCCACTTTATTAGATACTCCCCCTTCTACTTCCACTCACTGGCCACTTTATTAGAAACACCCCCCTTCTACTTCCACTCAGTGGCCACTTTATTAGAAACACCCCCCTTCTACTTCCACTCAGTGGCCACTTTATTAGATACTCCCCCCTTCTACTTCCACTCAGTGGCCACTTTATTAGATACTCCCCCCTTCTACTTCCACTCAGTGGCCACTTTATTAGATACTCCCCCCTTCTACTTCCACTCAGTGGCCACTTTATTAGATACTCCCCCCTTCTACTTCCACTCAGTGGCCACTTTATTAGATACTCCCCCCTTCTACTTCCACTCAGTGGCCACTTTATTAGATACTCCCCCCTTCTACTTCCACTCAGTGGCCACTTTATTAGATACTCCCCCCTTCTACTTCCACTCAGTGGCCACTTTATTAGATACTCCCCCCTTCTACTTCCACTCAGTGGCCACTTTATTAGATACTCCCCCCTTCTACTTCCACTCAGTGGCCACTTTATTAGATACTCCCCCCTTCTACTTCCACTCAGTGGCCACTTTATTAGATACTCCCCCCTTCTACTTCCACTCAGTGGCCACTTTATTAGATACTCCCCCCTTCTACTTCCACTCAGTGGCCACTTTATTAGATACTCCCCCCTTCTACTTCCACTCAGTGGCCACTTTATTAGATACTCCCCCCTTCTACTTCCACTCAGTGGCCACTTTATTAGATACTCCCCCCTTCTACTTCCACTCAGTGGCCACTTTATTAGATACTCCCCCCTTCTACTTCCACTCAGTGGCCACTTTATTAGATACTCCCCCCTTCTACTTCCACTCAGTGGCCACTTTATTAGATACTCCCCCCTTCTACTTCCACTCAGTGGCCACTTTATTAGATACTCCCCCCTTTTACTTCCACTCAGTGGCCACTTTATTAGATACTCCCCCCTTTTACTTCCACTCAGTGGCCACTTTATTAGAAACACCCCAATTCTACTTCCACTCCCTGGCCACTTTATTAGAAACACCTCCCTTATATGTCCACTCCCTAGCCACTTTATTAGAAACACCTCCCTTCGACTTCCACTCACTGGCCACTTAGTAACACCTATGATGGACTATAACAATAAAAATGCAGCCATTTTTTGATAAACACATTTGTGTGTTCAGTGCGTTTCTAAATATTATTCTGAATTCTAAAAGTATAATATGAGATTTGATGATGCATTGAGTCATTTCCAAAAAATTATAATCAAATGAAATCAGTGAAGGATGGCTTTAATGCTCAAAATGTCCTGAGCAGATCCCTGGATTCAGGGACACGCCACTAATTTTTTTAATGATTTAGCCCTTTTTGTGCTCTGTGAATGACAGGCTCTACCCAGACGCTCTGACCGTAGCTCTGAAACTAATGTCCAAATCAGGGTAAATCAATCAGTGCACATATACAAGACCTATTACTCAGCAGTTTCTCACCGACATAATTCAGAAAGGGAGCAGGAAGAGTGAAGTTGTAAGAGAAAAACAGACTCATAAATAAGAGTAAAAGCCCCAATGGAGCACAAACAGGCTGCAGGCAGCTCATCTGTTAAAGCACACACACACACCATTTCCCTCAGCACTGAGAACACACCACCCAAAAATCTAATATCCCGTCTTATAATTACATTACTATACGTTATATATATTATAAATGCGTTTCTAACTCAATAGTTATGTTATAGTTCAGCAAGGCAAGGAGGAAAACAGGAAATCTGCTACTGTGGGCTAATGCAGACTGTGAATCAGCAGATGGGCCGCACGCCACCAAGGTGAGGTCCAAGCTTTGACCCCTTTAAATCCCAGGCTAATTACATATTTATTAAGTCCTATTATTCAGTACTTACAGGGACTCCAATACAGACTGGCTGAGCTATTCGTAGGTGTAAAAAAAAACTGGCCATTTAAGTGGTTAAAGCAGCTACAGGTGTAAGTAATAATAAGTAAGGAATATGTTCATGTTCCTTTTATTTCACATGAGCTTGTGTATAAATACACGCGCTGCCCATTTTAACTTTCTTGAATACTCTTTAACTTCTACTGACTGGTCACTTTATTAAAAACGCCTGCCTTCTACTTCCACTTACTGGCCACTTTATTAGAAACTCCCCCTTCTACTTCCACTCAGTGGCCACTTTATTAGATACTCCCCCTTCTACTTCCAGTCACTGGCCACATTATTAGAAACACCTCCTTTCTACTTCCACTTACTCGCCACTTTATTAGAAACTCCCCCCCTTCTACTTCCACTCAGTGGCCACTTTATTAAATACTCCCCCTTCTACTTCCACTCACTGGCTGATTTATTAGAAACACCTCCCTTATACTTCCACTCACTGGCCAGTTTATTAGAAACTTTACCAGCTTTGGTCTGTCTACTACTTGCTGTGATTGGTTGGCCAGCTATTTATCTGAACATGTCCAGCAGCTGAAAACAGAAAACAGTGTCAGAACCATTAACCATCTCCAAAGGTGTGCCTCAGGGCTCCATCTTGGGACCAACTTTGTTTTCCATCTACATTAATGATGTAGCCAAAGTTGCTGGTAACTCTAAAATCCATCTATACGCTGATGACACCATACTTTATTCAGTTGGCCCATCACTTCATTCTGCAGCATCTACACTTCAATTGAGCCTCACCTCAGTAGAGCAGTCCTTTCACAACCTTCATCTCCGCCTTAATACTAATAAGAGCAAATGCATTATCTTTAGTCGAAATAAAGATGCTGCTAACCCCCCCAAGATCAGCTGTGCTAATGGCATGACTTTGGAATGTGTTCAATCTTACAAATATTAGGCATCTGGTTGGACTCGTCTCTGTCTTTCTCCACACATATCAATTACCTTCAGAAGAATATCAAAGCTAGATTAGCTTTTCTTTTTCATAATAAAGCCTCTTTTACTTATGCAGCCAAGCTTACTCTTGTTAAAATGACAATACTTCCAATTTTGGACTATGGTGACATCATCTATAAAATGGCATCATGCACTGTTCTTCGAAAACTAGACACACTTTATCATTCTGCCATCCGCTTTGCCACTAATGCACCTTTCAATACTCATCACTGTGATCTCTATAAACTGGTGGGCTTGCCCTCACTTCATACTCGGCGGCTCCATCATTGGTTTCACTTCATCTACAAGACGATCTTGGCCATAACACCACTACATCTGTCGTCTCTTCTTCACGTAGCCAATAATAAATATCGCACAAGGTCAAGTGAATACATCAAGCTCACCATTCCCAAAACCTGCAGTACCTTTGGCTGCAATTCCTTTCGTTTTTCAGCAGCAAATGATTGGAATACTTTACAAACCACCCTTAGACTTGCAATTTTAATACCTCTTACCACTTTCAAGCATACAATTAAACATACAATAGTAGACTGTTGCTCTTGTTAATAATCATGGATAAAAATAATGCACATACTCATACATACTCATTTTTCTCTATCCTTACTCCTGTTTTTTTCATATTTTTGGTTTGTTTTATGTAAATCTGTATTTTTTTTGTTTGTTTTGTTATGTTTTACTTTTGGTATGTATACTTGCTTTTGTATGTATCTGTTTTTATGTGCCGTGGACCTATTTTTATTGGGGCCGTTCGGCCAGGTCATGTTTGTAAATGAGAACTGGTTCTCAAACATTTTACCTGGTAAAATAAAGGTTAAAAAAAAAAAAAAGAAAAAGAAACAACCCCCTTCGACTTCCACTCACTGGCCATGTTAATAGAAACATCTCCCACACATAAATCTACTTTTCTGAGCAGTTAGCATTTATTTGTTTGTAAAAGCACAAACATAAACAACAAATAAACATTAATTCAAAATGCACACAAGAAAATGCAGAGTGCACAAAATTTACATACGCATATTTGTTTAAATAAAAACAAATGCACTGCATAAATAACAGGTTTTGTTTGAGTGTTTACACAGTATAATGTTATATACAGTGTCTGGAGCTGTTCTGCAGAGAACTGAGAGGAACCAAAACTGAGTTCTTACAGCAAAAAACACACCAATACTTTTCCTGAAAATAATAACACACCGCCATTAATGTCTAAATAGCTGGCAACACAAGTCAGTACACCTCACAATGAACATGTCCAAAGTGTGCCCAGTTGTGCTGTTGTCCCTGACTAGTTAGAGTTACAAGGCTCCAGGTGTAAATGGGGAGGAGTGCTGTTAAATTTGGTGTGCTGTTAAAGGTGAGAAATAGAATTGTTGCTCTCCACAAAGATGGCAAAGGTCATAAGAAGATTGCTAACACCCTGAACGGTGGCCAAGGTCATAGAGTGATTTTCCCCTACAGGTTCCACTCTGAACAGGCCTCGCCAGGGTCAACCAAAGAAGTTGAGCCTACGTGTTCATTGTTATATCCAGAGGTTGGCTTCAAAGAATAGACACATGAGTGGTGCCAGCATTGCTGCAGAGATTGAAGAAGAGGCAGGTCAGCCTGTCAGCGCTCAGACCATATGCTGCACAATGCATCAACTCGGTCTGCATGGCCGTCGTTCCAGAAGGAAGCCTCTTCTGTAGCTGACGCAGAAGAAAGCCCAGAAACAGTTTGCTGAAGACAAGCAGTCAAAGACTATGGATTACTGGAACCATGTCCTGCGGTCTGATGAGACCAAAATAAACTTGTTTGGCTCAGATGGTGTCCAGCATCTGTGGTGGCGCCCTGGTGAGGAGTACCAAGACAACTGTCTCTTGTCTACAGTCAAGCATGGTGGTGGTAGCATGATGGTCTGGTCCTGCATGAGTGCTGCCGGCAATGGGGAGCTGCAGTTTGTTAAAGGAAACATGAATTCCGACATGTACTGTGACATTCTGAAGCAGACCCTTTGGAAACTGCATAAATCTACACTGCTATACAAGCTGTACACTGACTACTTTGTTATATCCAATTTTCATTTCTGTAGTGCTGTCCCATGAAAATATATAATGAAATATTTGCAATATTTGACGGCCGTGTTCTTACTGTACCATTCAGGAGTGAGGAACCTGGAGTTTGACTTGCATTGAATAGAGAACAAGTTCTGACTTTTGTTAGTGCCAAGCTCCATCACTTCTGACATAAGCACAGCAGTTGTCAGACAGTTACTGTAGAAATAACAGTTCACATCTCTCCTCTTCAATCAGCAGCTTGTCAGGAAGCCTTCGTTCTCTATTCCAACACCAAGGCGAGAGAACGAGGCCCAATCTCCATCTGAGAACACTAGGCACCGGATTATTCCATAAAGAGACATTGCTCTTAAGCTGAACAGACTGAAGTTGCTTCAAACATGCATTTCCTGTTATTTGTATAAATTGGCTAAATATATAAACAACAAAAGTAGAAAACTGTATGCTATATTGGCCCAATCCCATTGCTTACTTTTACCCCTCTCCCTTGTTTTCGAGGGTCACTGAGTTCCAGGAGGTAGTGGTTGAAATATTCCCTACGAAATTGAACAACTCTCAAATAAAAAGGAACATTGCTTCATTAACAGGCTGCTAGCACTGCTCTGTAGGCCACCTCGCCAGCCTGCAGTGATAGCAGAGGAGGATAAAGTTAAAATTTAGCCAGCTAGCTACCAAAACATTTGATTTTTTTATGCTTGTTATGAAGGAAAGGATCATAATACACTGAAATGAAGTTAAACTGAGACAATACAGCGGTTGTCATAATTATTAATGGAGAAAATACTCAAATTTTAGGGTTTCTTTGGTCAATTGCGCAGTCATTTTGCCGTTTCTGTTTTGTTTCTTTTTCCCATATCCCTCTGTTTGGAGTGCATCTCTGAAAAACCTGTTTGGAGGGCCGTGCAGCCCTAGCACTTCACCCTACCCCTCTATGTCAACTAAAATAAGGACACCCTACCCATAGATGTAAACATAGAAAATGGATTCATGATTTAGGACCAGAGATGTTTAAAGCCAGTTGAGTACTAGGCTTACTGATCGAAGCGCAAACATCTAAATACAGAAATACAGAAATCAATATTGGAGTATTCGTTCAGGCACAAGAGAGAAAATAAATGATGCAATTTGCTCGTATTTGTATGCATGTCATAATTAGCATGTTGCTAAATTGTTACATTGTTAGGGACTGAGAAGGGAGAAACAGGAAGACTGTGTCGCTAGCTAAGCTAACATGTGAAGTGTGGAAAACCACGTTTACCAGTTTACACATATGATTGCATATTTTTCACGTGATGAAGCGTGAAAATTCCATATATGAAACTCATGATGCTTGTTAGCTCTGTTAGCTCATCAGCTCATCTGAAGAGGCAGCCTCTGTTACTTATCCAACATTTCCCTCAGCTGTTTTTTTGAAAAACACATGTTCCTCTGTGTTTTGTACACCAGCGCTGTCACCTAAAAAGTTAAAGGGGAATTTCACATTTTTTTCAAAACTTCTGTATAATTCAGTCATTGAGATGTTAAAGTCATTCGGAGTAGTTTGCTGTGAATGATTGCAGAGAAACTTGCCAACTTCACAGATACATTCACAGTGGTAGTGATAGAAACCAGGGCTTGCCATGTCATTTTATATGCTATCAAAAATGACCAGGGAACACATGTCTTCTGAGTTTTATTATATTGCTGCTGTCTGAACAAAACCTTGTATCTCCATTTTTCAGTTTTTGACATAATTTGAAAATACCCATAGTCCTATATATTGTGTGTAAATGCCATGATGAATGGACCAAATTAAATGACCTAAAATTACTTTGAAAATGTCTGGTTCCATTGACTTACATTAACAGTAGAGTAAGTTTTTACCTTCTCCTGTAAAGTTATAATTTTGGAGACACAAGGTTTTGATCCAACAGTGATATGTATTGTTGATCATGGTAAAATAGTGGCGAATCTGGAAAAATACATTTCTTTAGGAAATATTTTGCCTCACAACACTTCTAAAAATGGATGTTTTAGGTCAAAACCTGACCTAAGAACTTTAGTAGACCTTCTGTGAGGGAGCTTTTATAGGCATCAAACTCTTCAGACGCCTGGTTCCTATCACCACCGCTCTGAACAATACTGACTCTGTAAGTATCTGTAGAACAAAGCATTTTGCATCAAATCACTCTGGACTACTTTGTTTACATCTTACTCTCTTAATTATGCACAAATTCTGAAAAACTGGTGGAGTTTCCCCTTAAGCCTAAAGCCCAACAGTCATTTTTTTGTTTTGTTTTGTTTTTGTTTGTGAACTTTTATGAATGTCACTATTAGTCAGAATGCACATCTCTAATTAGCACTCTGCTAACAGATGACAACACTTCCATTGCTTGTTAGCTACATTAGCCTTGTAGCTCCAGCGCTAAACTAAAGAAGAAAACTTCAGATACAACATGTCTTGGCTGATGAACAGCATGTGGAATAAAAGGGAAGTAAATTAAAGCGGCACTTCATAATTAAATAAAAACGGCACTTCCACAAACGAAAAATGTGATGTGCAGTTCTGCTGTGCTCTGTTAAATCTGAGCTACACAGGCAGCTACAGTAATAAGGAATAAATAAGAGGTGCATTTCCAGCGCTGTTCGAGCTGCTGTGATGTTTCATTTGCTCTCTGCAGCTCCGCTGAGCTTTTCTGTGGAGACTGCATGCAGTGCTGATTATAACCCAGTAGAATCCTGCTATCCATAAACAACAAGAGCAAAATGGCTTTTCCCTCCATCTGCAGGCTGGAAGCACAGCAGTGTGATTATGAGCTCCACACAAACAGCAACAACAAACCATATTCAGCACATGGCCTAAGTGCTGCACTGAAGGGCTGAAAGCTCCTAACATGACTACATCCTTTCTTTACTTCATTTCTCTCTCGGCATTTTCCCATCTTTTCCTGAGGACACTGCATGTACATACAGTCGTATGAAAAATACCTGGTGCTCTTGATCCATTGACGCTTTGCTGATTTTTTTACGTGAACACATCCTCTGCAGACAAGAGACTTGTGCACATATTTAAGCACATAATGCACATATTTACACCATTAAGGTTTATTTGATTAATTTAACATGTTGGAAAAAGAAAGCATTTTTCATGCCATGTTAAAATCAGCAAATAAACCGTAATTGTGCCGTAAAATGCGCAGAAGTGTGTTTTCAAATGATATAAGAAACAACAAAAATAGAGATGCAAGTTTTCACTCTGACAGTGATGATCTGACTTTTCTCTCTGAAATGTACTCTCACTTTAACCCTTCGATGGCCCTGTTATCATGCCATGATCAGGTCATTTTAAATGAATTATTTCTCACTCATAGCTCACTGAACCAGAACAATTGAGCTGAAAGTGCAGATTTTATATTTTTAATCCGTTTTTTATATTTTCTATACTTTAATCCATAAATTGTATGTTATAAATGAAAACCAGGCAACGCAGAATGAAAATGTAATGGACTGTAATCATTATGTAATTCATTATGCAATTCTGTAATGTAATGCACTGAATATACTAACTCTAGACCTCCAAGGGTCAATCAGACATAAACAAACATTCGACTGTGTCCTGCACAAACCTGCTGAACAGATTCACAAAAACATCTGCTCATGTAGGAGGAGGACTGCCTGCTTGGAAATTTCTCAAGTGAAAACATAAATGCTTCTAAAATTGACAGTCAAAACAAAGACGATCCCCTTCCATTGAAAACAATGGATTTTGGACCAAAAATCCATAAAGAGTGGCTGATACTTCAGCATTTCTGCGTTAGACAACCTTGTAGGAGGAAAAACACTCTTAACTTTTAATACACAGCACTGGGCAAAGTCTTACACAGCCAAGACCAATGTTTCAAACTGTTTATCTGGGCAGTTAGTGTACTACTGGCAGTAATAACACTATGTAACATTAGAATAAATACCAATAAACATAAATACAATGAAGCCATCCAGCCATCCATGAAGGACTGATTAAATAAACTAGATATTGGACAGTAACTGTAAATACCAGCCCTCCTGGAGGACAAAATTACAGCGGACTGTTTATTGTCATTTATTCTAATGTTAGTGTTTTCCTAAACAAATAACTGCATACAAATAAGCACATCAGCAATCAGTCAGTAATAAAAGCTTCAGGTCGCCAAAGACTTTTACACTGTGCTGTATGTGAATGTAGTAACTTTATTCCAAGCCATTTTGGTGACTGGGGGGAGGTGCGGTTAGGGCAGCCTGTTGCCAAGGGAACACAGGGCGGGCACTAATATAATAAATTAATTATAATAATAATAAACTCATAATAAATTAAAGCACATTTCATACTGCTCAGCAGGAGTCTGGAGACTGAGAATAAACAGTTATACATACACATAATGTTATATCCTGTGTACCATACCATACGTTTGTGTGTGTGTGTGTGTGTGTGTGTGTGTGTTGTATCACAGTGCTCTTGAGTCACTGAACAGTGCTGCACTGATGAGGCCATGAGGGTCAGAATGACTGAAAGAGGTCAGGTCACACTTAGGTCACAGTGTTAATCAGCTGTAAGTAAATGGAAGTGAGAGATAGAAAGACTCAGCTTCCTCACACTTACTGCACCGCAGATGGGCTCACACACTCTAATCCAGCAGAACACATACCAGCCGCTGGGAGAGGAACCTCCTCCTGAACAACAGCACTGACACTGACCCTCCTGTTACTGTGGAACTGTGCTGCTGTGTGCATGTGTTTGCTCAGCTCAGCACTACGTAGTGACCGGAATCTTCCTTTTCATTTATTTACATCATTTCATTGGCAATATCACAGTATGGCCTTTTACTACACTGATATCGCAGCCTGACCAACCTGCACTGCTCCAGATAAGTTTCTCCGAGTACCCGAATCCAGGGATTCATGCATTATGCACACATAAAATGCAATCACAAAATATAGCAAGACATCCTAAATACCGCATGTTGGCTGTTTCACACAGCCCTAATGAGCGTGATAACTAGAAACCCAGAAAAGATAATGACCCATGACAGAGAATGGCAGAGAGAGAGCAGAGCGACTGCGAGAGCGCAGTTCTAAGCTGTGGAGTTAACGTGCTTTTACACTGTTGCGTCAGGCACAACCGCAAAAAAGGTCCGCATCAGAGGCTAAAATAGTGTAGCTAATGTTGAAAATACAAAAGTTTCATATTTAGCTCATATTGAGGGCTAAAACACTGTAATAACAAAGGACAAATGATAAAACAGTGTAGTGGCTAATGTTAAATGCTAAAACAGTATAGTAGCTAATATTAGTTCAGTCTAGTGCACAGCTAAAGTTTCTGCTTGTGTGACACGTATATAATAGTGGAATTATGGGCTTTAGTGTGGGTCACTGTGCTAGAGAGACAGTTTCACTCAGTGTAGACCTGTAGACCCTGTCTGTGGTTGACATGTGGTCTGTGAATAAAACCCTGCTAACCAAAGAAAACCACACTGCATCTCTCTCTCTCTCTCCCTCCCTCCCTCTCTCTCTCTCTCTCTCTCTCTCTCTCTCTCTCTCTCTCTCTCTCTCTCTCTCTCTCTCTCTCTCTCTCTCTCTCTCAGGCTGCTGTAATGACATACTGAACTGTCACTCTTTGCCGCTGGCTAAGCACTGCACTCTAAGCACTCTGTACACTTCAAATAGAAGCCCATTCAAATGTTCAAATGATCAAAAAAAAGAAAGAAAATCTTGACCACTTCAAAGATATGCCAAGCATTCTTTATGAGAGCTGATATTATTGATATGTTCTGCAAACCAAGAAATTTGGTCATCTTAAGGTAAAATGCAGTCAACTTACCAGCTAAGCACAGCTGTTTGTAGTGCAGTTAAATGACCTCATCTCTAAAGCAAACGAGCAAATCAGCCAGTCTACTAATAAGCAAACTGCTTGTGTAAGGCTGATTAGTGACTACTGGACAGTGTTGGGCCCATCTGAACAAAAGTATAGAGACGATTTCTGATGATAGCCTCAAAAAAAAAAGAAAAAAAGTACAAACAAACTGGGTGAAATATATAAGACTGAACTTTTTAATGCAGCAATAGAGAAAATGACCATATATATCGTTAAAGTGGATGTCGAGTCTGGAGTCTCAGTGGCAGATCATTTATCCCACATACATTACAACTGTGAGACAGCACAGACACCTGCTCCCTAAGGCCGAGAGAGAGAGAGACAGAGAGTGAGAGAGAGAAAGAGACGTAGACATCGAGAGGGAGGGTGAGCGAGAGAGAGAGATAGAGAGAGAGAGAGAGAGAGAGAGATGCAGTGTGGTTTTCTTTGGTTAGAGATGTAACCTTCATGGCACATATGTACAGTATGTATATACGTGTGTGTTTGTGTTTGTGTGTGTTTGTGTGTGTGTGTGTGTGTGTATGTATATATATATATATATATATATATATATATATATATATATATATATATATATATATATATATATATATGTATGATTATGGTTATATATATATATATATATATATATATATATATATATATTCAATGATTCAATGGAACCTAGAAATTGAATGAGCATTACAGAAAAACAGCATTGCTTTCTGCAGGGAAATGAATAAATTGCAGATACTTTAGTGCAGTAACCAAGTGTTGCTGAGATGATGAACAAATACATCCTCAAATACTGATCTGACTGTTTTTTTAAAGAAAATATCCTCTGATAATTATATAAATAAATTATATAACTGTGATACCAGCATTCCTTTACAAAGGCAACCCAGAGAATTGTAAATGGTACTTTGCAGAGTTAAGTGGGTCTATGAAAGAAAACATGTTCTGTATAACTCTTTGAAGAAACTCGGTCATAGAACCTTTCCATAGAACCTTTTTGGTACCAGATGGAACCCTTTTGGCTAGAGGTGAATATGAATGTGGTATAGGCACTGGTTCATTAAGGTCTATTCGAGATTGAGCTCTATACTCGGCCCTCTACAGCACCAGCAGCGAAGAGGGAAAACAGTATTGATCCTCTAAACGGTGCAAAGTGATCTCGGCCTGATCAATACAAATGCCTCCTTGGCCTGTTTAGTATCAATAAAGCACCACATAAATTCTCTACATGCTTGACTGAGTCATTTGGAGTAGATTTAGTAGTGGATGATGCAGTAAAAATATAATAGTGTCATAAAAGGAGAAAGATAGTCAGAATTGTTCACAGTGGTGGTGATTGGAACCAGACATCCGCCTCTAAAAGCTCCCTCATAGAAAGTTATCCATGAAATGGTTGTGAATGCACTGTGTGATGATAGTTTTGGGAAGGTTTGGGCTAAAATGTATCCTTTTTAAATTCATTCATGTGGAGGAGTGCATGCAGAGTGTTGCAAGTTACTCTAAAATGCACTAGTTTGCATCAAACCACTCTGAGTTTGCTTACATCTCAAGAATTGAATTATGCAGAAATTTAGAGAAACCAGTGGACTTTCCCTTTAAAATGGGCCAACACACCATGGACCTGCTGGCACAGATGGTAATGTCTTACAGATCCCAGCAGTGTCTGATGGATGAAGGAGGGATGCGTGTATGAAACAAATGACAAGAAATTTAAAGCTGAAGTTGTGTTCTACTACTGAGTTGCCACTACTACTACTACTACTACTACTACTACTACTACTACTACTACTGCCACTGCTACCAATACTAATACTACTACTACAACTTCTACTATTACTACCACTACTGCCGCTACTACTACTATTACTACCACTACTGCCGCTACTACTACTACTACTACTACCACTACTGCCGCTACTAATACTACTACCACTACTGCCACTACTACTGCCACTACTACTAGTACTACTACTAGTGCTACTACTACTACTAGTGCTACTACTACTACTACTACTACTACTACTGCCACTACTACCAATACTACTACTACTACTACTACAACTTCTACTATTACTACCACTACTGCCGCTACTACTACTACTACTACCACTACTGCCGCTACTACTACTACTACCACTACTGCCACTACTACTGCCACTACTACTACTAGTGCTACTACTACTACTACTGCCACTACTACCAATACTACTACTACTGCCACTACTACCAATACTACTACTACTACTACTACAACTTCTACTATTACTACCACTACTGCCGCTACTACTACTACTACTACCACTACTGCCGCTACTACTACTACTACTACTACTACCACTACTGCCGCTACTACTACTACTACTACCACTACTGCCACTACTACTACTACTACTAGTGCTACTACTACTACTAGTGCTACTACTACTACTACTACTACTAGTGCTACTACTACTACTAGTGCTACTACTACTACTACTACTACTACTACTACTACTACTACTACTACTACTACTACTACTACTACTACTAGTGCTACTACTACTACTACTACTGCCACTACTACCAATACTACTACTACTACTACTACAACTTCTACTATTACTACCACTACTGCCGCTACTACTACTATTACTACCACTACTGCCGCTACTACTACTACTACTACTACTACTACTACTACCACTACTGCCACTACTACTACCACTACTACTACTACTACCACTACTGCCACTACTACTGCCACTACTACTACTACTAGTGCTACTACTACTACTACTACTACTACTACTACTACTACTACTACTACTACTACTACTATTACTACCACTACTACTACTACTACTACTACCACTACTGCCGCTACTACTACTACTACTACCACTACTGCCACTACTACTACTACTACTAGTGCTACTACTACTACTAGTGCTACTACTACTACTACTAGTGCTACTACTACTACTACTACTACTACTACTACTACTACTACTACTACTACTACTACTACTGCCACTACTACCAATACTACTACTACTACTACTACAACTTCTACTATTACTACCACTACTGCCGCTACTACTACTATTACTACCACTACTGCCGCTACTACTACTACTACTACTACCACTACTACTACTACTACCACTACTGCCACTACTACTGCCACTACTACTACTACTAGTGCTACTACTACTACTACTACTACTACTGCCACTACTACTACTACTAGTGCTACTACTACTACTACCACCACCACCAATACTACTACTACTACTACTACAACTTCTACTATTACTACCACTACTGCCGCTACTACTACTACTACTGCCACTACTACTACTACTACTACTACTACTGCCACTACTACTACTACTACTGCCACTACTACTACTGCCACTACTACTACTGCCACTACTACTACTACTACAACCAAAACTACTACTACCAGTACTAACACTTCTACTACTACTGCTACTACTACTACAACTACTACTGCCACTGCTACCAATACTAATACTACTACTACAACTTCTACTATTACTACCACTACTGCCGCTACTACTACTACTACTACTGCCACTACTACTACTACTACTACTACTATTACTACCACTACTGCCACTACTACTACTGCCACTACTACTACCAAAACTACTACTACCAGTACTAACACTTCTACTACTACTGCTACTACTACTACAACTATTACCACTACTACTACTACTGCCACTACTACAACTACTACTAATGTATTGCTAATAGTAATATCATTAATTAACAATTATTACTACTACTACTACTACTACAACTACTACTATTAAGTCAATGATAATAATTACTAATACTAATAGTTATACTAACATAATATTATTTTGTGTTCTTATCTCATAAATACAAGATTTCTGACATGACAGGCAGCATATATGCACATATACATGTCAAGTGTGCACACGCTGGTACATGTGAGCAGTGTTTATGAGCTTGTGTGAATGTGCATTAACAGGGTGTGAACTGGTGTTAGCACTTATCACAGCTGTGTGTGAGTATTATTGTGTGTGTGTGTGTGTGTGTGTGTGTGTGTGTGTGTGTAGTGTGGCCTACATGGCTAATGAATTGCATGCAGAGACTGAATGTTTGCATTAAGGGCGTAAACTGGCAGAATTTTAATACAGGGTATAGTAATATAGCTCAGAGACTATATACACAACATACGCTATACACACACTAGAGGCTAAATAACATATTCGTCCTGCTTTCAGTTCCAAAACCCAACCTATACATCAAGGATGCCTCAAGGCCACGACTTCGAGTCACAACAACTCATGGGAGCTCAATTTCTTCAGATGTACTCTGGTCATGCATAATGTTGGGGTTTGAGTGCACTGCATTATGGGTAGTGTAGTCATTTGTGTTCCTACCTCTGATATACACACGGTATCACTTTACTTGAACCCTGTTAGATAGCACTACCATAACCATGACAATAAATGAACTCATGAGCTGTCTTATTACTGTTAGCAATACATCATGATCATGAAGATGTCATAAGGTCTTGTGCTATTACAGCTTATGTAACATGCAAGCGTGCTCTCATTAACAGTCATAACATCTAACAATATAACATCTGTCATAACAATAACTGATTGCATGAAACTGAAGTCCAGCACATGTTCACAAGGACAAAAAAAGGGTTGACACTATCACCCCATAAATGGTCAGGGACATTGCTGTCCTTTAACCCCATCATGTAAACGCAGCATAAGGATATGGCACATCACGCTTGGATTCAGAACACAGTGATTTCCTCCATCTTCTGCTGTTTTGGCTGCTTCTCTCTAAAAACCACACAGTAAGCAGTGAGTCAAAAGGCCAGAATCATGTTCCTCATTATAAAAGCTCTGTCAAATCTGCAGCTTCCTGAAGCTAACAGGCACAGAAAGGCCACAGACGCTGTTCGGCCCGTCTCAACACACACGGCTGACAGCAGCGGTGCTGATACGTAAAGAGCAGCTCACTAATTCTGCAGGACGCAGAGATACTGAAGTGTTTTCATCTCCGCATTCAGGCCATTCATTTAGTAATCACTCCACTTTGTTGATGGACGGTGAGATGCAGCAGAGTCAGGAGGTCAAGAAATAGATGACGCTCAGACTGAATTTTCTTAATTGCAAATTTTATGCAAATAAACTAGTGGGTAAAGCATATTAAATAAATGTACAACAGTGTGGAAATGTCTGAGAAAATGATACGTAGAGCCATTTATCTGGGCAGTAAACAATAACTGTATTAAAAAATTAGACAAGCCATCGTGACTGGATATGTGTGACTTTTTAACCAAGCTCTTCTGGATGAAGTCCAGTATTAACAGTTTCCACAAAACACTATTTCTGAAATATCTCATCTAATCAGTCCTTTATCAAATTAAATCAGGAGCTGAACAAACTCATGTGATGGCTGGAGTGCAGCGAGAAGCCAGGAACCAAACCTGGGTTCTTTTAATTGTATTTAAATAACCTACACATTCATAACTTTACTGAAAATAACACAGTCTGAGCTTTTAATAACAGTGTATTCATACACACAGTGCTGGGCTGCCCTGAGGAGAGGTTTGGAAATGGTTAAATCCTTAAGATTCCAGGTTTATTATATGCTAAGGCTCATTATTAAGTCAGTGCAAACTGACTGAGCTATTCCTCGGTTATAGAAGTGTGTAATAAAACTTTGGGCTCACGAGCGGACCCTTAAGGAGTTATTAAACAAACACACTGACATAAAATTACTACCTACTGGAAATTGTTTGTGTTTATTCTAATATTAGTGACCAAATTAATAGTGACTGGCCAGATAGACAGCTTTTAAAATATATTTTTAACAATACTGTATATATAAAACAATTCAATCCAGTACTGTTTATAAAGAAACACTAGAGAAAATTCCCCTTCTGTATCTCTCTCTCACTGTGCCACTGAGATCCTAATAAGACCATAACACAGGTCTTGTTTAGTCTGATTCCAGCCACCACAGCTGAGCTCTGGACAGCAGATAGAGATAGAAAGAGAGAGAGAAAGAGAGAGAGACCAAGAGAGAGAGAGAGGTGCTGAGAGTGTGTTGTCCTCAGGCTGAAGGCTCAGCCCCCTCATTAAGCTGCAGGTAGAGTCTGGATAGTCTCTGATTGGGGAAAACAGACCCTGAATTAGACGTACAGATTATCTTCATCCACAAACAAACGTCTGTTTGAGACCTGTGAGCCGTTTGGGATCTGGCCCCTTAGTGGTGGGAATCCTGAAAGACAGTGAGTCCTGGGTGGAGGTCAGCTGGGCTCTGGAGCAGCAGGCTGAGAGTCAACAGCAGAAGGGCGGAGTACAGAACATGACTGATTTCATTTAGGCCACCTCCTGCTGAGTGTGGAACTGATCAGCACTCTTTAGATTGGTTAGGTCCATTTATGGCTCTCTGTTCAGAAGCACAGCTACATGAGCAGATCAGAGCAGCCGGAGCTTCAGTGAAGCCCTGCAGATCCTACACAGCTATTACAGCTCTGATAGATTATACTGCACTGAGGAGTTCAGTCAGCTCAAATGGTCTTTGCCTTAAACCTTTCAATTTAAGTGACTCGAGTCATTTGACTCTGAACTGAATATGAACAAAACGTGTTGTATAGACTTAAAATGTAGTAAACTGTACTAACTCTGTTCATTCTGTTGATTCTTTTGGACTCATATGTAGTAGTTGTACTATCTCAATAAAATTAAGCAATTCTAAATTAAATTCACTGCTAGGCTAAACTAGACTATCAATGCAGGGGTCGACAACACGCAGCTCCAGCGCATGTGGCTCTTTTACTGCCCTGTTGCTCCACAGCAGATTTAGATTGGCAGATAAAAATGAAATGATTCTCTTATGCAGTAAAATAAAGCTCTGCTGATCGTTCTACACAGTTTTAACAAACACTGGCATTAATATATAACTGCTAATTCACCAATCTTTATCTAAAACTATTCTACTTTTGAGGAAAAGTTTCCTGCTGGAGATGCGAGAAAAGTGGCTGCAGTTGAGCTTAAGCTTAAAGCAAAGTAAGTTCATGTTTTTGTTTATATTCTTTATTCTATACTAGCACATTAGCACCTTCTGAGACACATTTGCAGCCAAGATGTTATAATGGACATAAGATGTTGTGGCTCCCAAAGCAGTTTGATTTCTGCTACAAGACAAAATGGCTCATCTTAATATTTGGGTTGCCGACCCCTGCTATCACTGTAACAAATTCATATTGTATTGCAGAAATTTAATAATGGACACTGATAACAATGTCTTATCTAACTTGATATTACTCTGGACCAACTTGCCAAATGCTGACAGTCCAGAGCAGAGACGTAATGTCCGTAGCATTTGGCCACCACAGAAACTCAGCAGGTAACTCAGTATCCCGGCTCCCGCATCACTGATTTTCAATCAGTACTGAAATAAATATAAACATTTATAAAACAAGCAACCCAACATAAAGTAGGCAGAGGAGAATGACAACACAGATGGTAAGGTAAACAACGTGAAAAGACACACCCAGTATGCTAATACATGGCACTAAGAGCCCATGAGAATGATGTGGATTTTACTTGCATTGAGCAAACATTCAAGTAAAACTGGAAGTCTAAATTAAAATGTAATGAGTTGATTCAACTCGAAGATCCCGTTTGAATGTCTTACATTCAAAAGTTACAAGAAAGGCTTGAAAAGTCTAAACAATTTAAATGTAAAGAATTTCATGCGCTTTGCAACCATCACTTTCAACGTGGGTAATCCGGAATAAGCTTGGTGTAATACAGTAAACAGTCTGTCTTTCTCTAATAATGTGCATAGAGCTGTTGTGGGAAGAAAACCTCACCTCTCATTTTTCTTCTGTTATATTGTGTGTAAATGTCGCGATGAATGGACCAAAAGAAATGACTAAGGAAAATTTTGGATCCACTGACTCGCATCAAAACTAAAGTATGCTTATTACTTCTCCTGTAAAGTTGCCATTTTGGAGATATGAGGTTTAATTCTGACAGCAGCAAAATATAAAATATACGTTATTCAAAAAAAGTCAAATGTTTGTGTTTCATCAAGAACAGTCAAGCAATGTTCATGTGAATTGCTGTTAGCTCAGAGCTAATAATAAAGAGGTGCTAGCAGGAATTAGCACTTTTTATATGAGGTTGTTTTTCTTACTTTTTGACTGAGTTTTGACATTATTTTGTGAACTAAAGGCCTAACTAACAGTCACGGGTCACCGCTGCAGTGGAGTGAAGTGTGCAAGAACTGAAACGCAGTGCTGTGGGCTAGTGGCCCTCCTGGGCACAGTGTGTGTGGATGTGATAGGACACCAACCTAAAGTCTGTGACTGTAAGAGAGACAGACAGACAGACAGACAGACAGACAGACAGACAGACAGAGAGAGAGAGAGAGAGAGAGAGAGAGAGAGAGAGAGAGAGAGAGAGAGAGAGAGAGAGAGAGAGAGAGAGAGAGAGAGAGAGATTCTGGGTCATTGTTATTTGGTCCCATCAGGATATGTTTTGCACGTCTCTCTCTGGGTCACCGAGCCCGGTGCATTTTGGTGCATTATAGTCTCCAAACATGCAGGTCAACAGGGCCAGTGCAGTCACTAGATTTTTACTTCCACTCACTGGTCACTTTATTAGAAACACCTCTCTCCTACTTCCACTCACTGGTCACTTTATTAGAAACACCTCTCTCCTACTTCCACTCACTGGTCACTTTATTAGAAACACCTCTCTCCTACTTCCACTCACTGGCCACTTTATTAGAAACACCTCTCTCCTACTTCCACTCACTGGTCACTTTATTAGAAACACCTCTCTCCTACTTCCACTCACTGGCCACTTTATTAGAAACACCTCTCTCCTACTTCCACTCACTGGTCACTTTATTAGAAACACCTCTCTCCTACTTCCACTCACTGGTCACTTTATTAGAAACACCTCTCTCCTACTTCCACTCACTGGCCACTTTATTAGAAACACCTCTCTCCTACTTCCACTCACTGGTCACTTTATTAGAAACACCTCTCTCCTACTTCCACTCACTGGTCACTTTATTAGAAACACCTCTCTCCTACTTCCACTCACTGGCCACTTTATTAGAAACACCTCTCTCCTACTTCCACTCACTGGCCACTTTATTAGAAACACCTCTCTCCTACTTCCACTCACTGGCCACTTTATGAGAAACACTCCTCCTGTACTTCCACTCGCTATTTTGAATTGACTGTTTCTGTGACGTCACAAAAATCAAAACACTAATGTATATTCAGCCTATAGCATCTTTAGTCCCTAAAGAACAGAGCTTATTTACATCAGTTTTAAAGGTTCAGTAAGAAAAACAGCTTGTTTACTTCTGAGATTAAAAAAGAAAGGGTGGAACACTGTAATGTATATATGATTTATGTTTGTGTTTACTGTTTATGGTATGCAAAACCACACAATATAAAATATAAAATGGGTGTCAAGGCACTCAGCCCAAGTATTTGGAATTGCTCAATATCGGTTATGATTATTTGTCAGCATCCCGTTTAACGACTGGTGCAATTAAACAAATGATAATTGTGGCTTGATTAACTGTAGAGGATAAAATCAGTATCTTTTGTGCAGCCCTAGTAAATCTCACACAATTAAATGATTGTGTACACAGTTCAGTGCTTTCAATTACAGCAAATGTTCATGTTGTTAACCAATCAAAACACATTTAATTAGTGAACAGACAGCTTAGCACATGTCATCCTCCATGAACAACTCACTGCTCCTAACGGGCGATAACTACGGTATGAGTCTCATATTACTGCACAGAAATACAGAAATAAATATTAAAGTTAATATGATTAAAAATAAGTCAAATGCAATGTGGAAGCCTCAGGGCCGTCTAGGCCTTCAGGAAAAGCCTATATACATCACTGAACTAGCTCATATTTATTTCATAAATCATTATGCTTCTTGTATTCAATCCCTGCAAGTACTGTAGTACTACTCTTATTTTTATTGTTAAGATACAGCCAAACAAGCTCCCTCATTGGTTAGGATTTCAGAAGTTGAACTAAATGCCTCATACGATAGATTAACTAGAATACAGTGAACTGCGACAGTGTGTTTACACGCACTTAATAATCCAATAACTGCAGAAAATCAGATTTTGTCAGGAATCCAATCAATGCATTTGCATGCACTTGAGTCGTCAGATAATGGGGAAACTCCAGGTCTACATAAGCCAGACAGTAATCAGATTTCTGCTTTGGAAGCAGCCAATAAACTCACAGGAGAAAACGTGAAGATAACGTAACGTAAAACTCAAAACTTCATACAGCTTTTTTATTTTTAAAACATTGCGCCACTTTACCTGAAACAATGAACATACATCATTTGGAAGACAAAGAACATTTAAATCTTTCATTTCATCAAGCATGCATTTGGGTTCAATGACACTCCAAAATTGTTTAGTTGCGTCTCGTGGCAAATGTGCAGACTGAACAATCTGAAAGAAATCAGAGTAAGAGTAGACATGCACTGAGAAATCAGACTGCTAAGCTAAAATCCAGCTCTCTTTATCAGGTTTCTTCATTTCTAGACCATACTCCAATCTAAGAAATCCCGTTTACATGATGATTTGAATAATCAGAAAACTGCAGGGATCGATTGTGATCGCATTATTGAGCACGAGTAAAACACACTCAGTGGTGGGACGAACCTTGACAACAAAATGTCAGTCTAGGCCTCCTGCAAGTCTAGAGATGTAACTGGCTGTAAATACGAGTTGAAGCCTAAGCAGATTACAGGTAGTTGTTAGGAATGGAAAACAGCAGCACCCTTTACTGAAAGACTCACTGTAAAACTCATTTTTGTCTTAATATGTCTTAATGTTGAATGCAAGCTCTAATAAGACATGTGGCATGTCTTTTACAAGCTTCAGATCTATATTTAATATAGGTTAGAGCTTAGTGCTAGCATACTATTAGCAGAAATGAGCATTATTACAGAGATGTTTTGTGCTTGTTTTTGACCTTGTTTTGACATGTATGGGCTTAACCCTATCAGACATGGTGGGTGCACCACCGATCAAACATATAGCACAACCTAAAGTATTAACTACCAAGAATTCTGGGTAGCTCTGCCCCCTGGGACACAATACGTGTATTATTAAAGGCATGTTTTGTTGTTGTTGTTTGGAAAATGCAACAACTGAGACCTGAGAATCATATCAATCAGCAAAGCAATGCTGAAGTGAAAATATCAGAGTATAATATTAAAATGTTGAATAACAAGGACAATGTTTTTGGTTATCACAATTTTTAGCCCCTTAAAGTAAGTATTGGCAATAAATGAATGTTTCTAACATGCAATATTTTAGGACTTTAAAGTGGCTAAACATTGTTATTGTAATAATAATAATAATAATAATAAAGAAGAAGAAGAAGAAGAAGGTTTTATTTCTATTACATTACATTTTTAGTAACATAATATAAAAACTGAGGCAGTTCAGTTTCTGTTCCATTCCCGTCCATACAGCCTATTCTGAATTCATTGTTTTTGTGATGTCACAAAAAAAATCATGCTTCTACATACATCCACGTATTTAGCCTACAAACATATAGCCCCACCCACTCACGCTTAAGTTATAAAGAGGGGAGAACTTCTTGAATGATTCTGTATACAGGGCGGCCACTCAAAATAGTGTGATATATAATAAATTACAACGGTTGTTGGTACATAAACCCAAACAAATGTTCTAGGAGAAGCTTGAGGGGAAAAACAAATAAATAAATCACACGAAAAATGTAGGATGGGCTCCATTGCCCACTATGGCATCTGAGGACTGCTGTTATATTTAAGGACAGGGTGTACGCAGCGTGCTTCAGCAGACAATAGCTGGGTTTCCTTAGCGGCCAGCACGCACACACAGGCACACAGTGTGTGATGAGGGACGGAGCCTCCTGGGAGGTCACAGACTGTTACATAATAGCCCTGTGTCGTTCCCCTCATTATTACTCACTCCAGTCTGTGTTTATTAGGGCTAAATATAGAACTGCAGATTAATGAGCGAAGCTGCTGTCCGCTCATATCTCTGAAGGAACCATTCAGACGCCCATTCTCATGCATAATTACACACAAGACTCTGAGGAGGACTTTAGACTGAGGCAGGCTTGGGCGACTGATCAGACTAATCAATCAGCCCTGACAACAGATCAATAGCTTTGCATTGCAGCCATAAGATTAAGTGACACTTATTAGTCCCACAAAGGGGAAATTTCACCTCTGCAATCTAACCCATCCGTGCAGTGAAACACCACATACACGCTAGTGAAGACACACACTAGGGGCAATAAACACATTTTCCCAGAGCAGCGGGCAGCCCTATCCACAGCGCCCGGGGATTAGGTGCCTTGCTCAAGGGCACCTCAGTTACGTCCTGTCGGCTCAGTGAATCAAACCAACGACCTTCTGGTTACCAGGCTGGTTCCCTAACCTTCAGCCCACGACTGACCCCAACATGCACTTAAAACTGTCCCCAACATTCAACATGCAATTAAAGGGCACATATGATGGAAAAACACATTTTTCTCACTTTTTTGGAATGAGCTTGATACAATATGGAGACTTGATTAAAGTTTCAAAACATTATTTACTCCTGATAAGCCTGTTTTGAATTAAAGGGGAATTCCACTGATTTTTGAAGAATTCTGTACAATTCAATCATTGAGATGTAAACAAAGTCATTTAGAGCGTTGATGTGAGCGAGAGGCTGTAATGTCTATTGTGCAAATATAGCCATTTTATTTATTATAATGTTTTTGAAAACCTGAGTTTTATCCATAATGTTGATGACTGCAAAGTTGTGGTAAATCGAAAAAAAAAAAAGTTTTTCTTTGGCAACTACTTTGCTTCACAACACTCTGCAGGCACCCCTGCGCCCTGAATAGCCCTCAAAAAATACATTTTAAGATAAATTCTTCCCTCAAACCTATCACAAAACAATGCCTCAAATATTAGGCAGAACATCTGTAACCATGTTCATATAATAGGTTTCTGTGAGGGAGCTTTTAGGGGCATCACATGCTTTGGATGTCTGGTTCCAATCACCACCATTAAAGAATTCCAACTCAGTAAGTTTCTCTAGAGCAGAGCACTTCAAGCCAAAACACTCTGAATGAGTTTGTTTACATCTTAAGAGACTGAATTCATCAGAAACTTTGAAAAATCAGTGGAATTCCCCTGTGAAGTGTTTCTGTGATGTCAAGAAAAACCAAATTATTTACATATACAGTACTGTGCGAAAGCTTTAGGCATCTAAGCTAATTTTTAAACAATTTACCTCAGCAGTGAGTTTATCACAATATACATTAGAATAAAGTCACATTCATAATTCAAACAAACATACAAACAATAAAAAGTAACAAGAATTTCTTGGGTCCATTTTTTCCTTGACACCTTCACAGCTGCCACAGAGACTTGTCAATATCATCAATGACATCATGAGCTCAATTTACTGAAGCTCTGATTGGTCAATTCAGGAGCTGCTTTTTAACTACATATAATACTGGACTTCCTCGAGGAGAGGCTTGGAAATGGGTAAACAAACACACTGACATCCAGAAAATCACTATTTATTATATATACATACATATATATAAAATCATTATTAATTAATGTTCTATACATTTTGTTTATTCAAATATGAACACTTTTCTCAGCAAATAAACATAAACTACACAAATAAATAGATTTTGAAAATGTGCCTTGGTTGCCTAAGACTTTCGCACAGTACTGTATATCCACCTATTCCTGCTCGGTCTATAGCAGTTTAGTCCCGCCCATTCACACTGCCCATTTACAATGAAGTAATAAGGAGTGTTTCAGCCCACACTGCTTTTAGACAGAGACACAGCCAATAAGAAAGGGGCTCATTTACATGTGGCTGGATTCTGCTGCAGCTGGCAAAGAAAAAATTATCCCATAAAAAAAAAAACAACATCCAGTTTAACTATTTACTGCAGTTATTTTACGCACATTTGCTCAAAAAAGGACTCTGTTACCGGCACAGGCTGATATTCAACTGTGATTTTGAGGAGGAGTATCGGGGAATATTAAGCAGTATTGGAAGGCTGTAAAACACCATTCGGTTCAGCGCTGGACGGCGTGCAGCCAGCGTGGAGCAAACAGAGCCCACGGTGAAGCACACCAGGACCACACTGAGAGCTGCACTGAGACACTGATTACACGGAGCAGGAAATGTTGCAAATGCTAACGCAATTTCTGGAGAACACCCTGGAACCTCACACACACATACACGATAAGAGGGTGGGCTTGGTGGTGAACATGCATCTCTATTCTCTGTCTGAGAGAAAGGATGTAATTAGATCTGCTATTTCCGGCAGGGAGAGAGAGAGAGAGAGAGAGAGAGAGAGAGAGAGAGAGAGAGAGAAGAGAGGGGAAAGAAAAAGAAAAGAGGAAAACTAAAAGCTAAACGAGAGAGGGACAAAAGAATCTGAAATAAATAGAGAAAGAGAGAAAAATGAAAAGTGAGAGAGTTGGCTTGGACCTCAGTGCTGTACACCAATTTTCTCCACAGTTCTCAGAGAAACCAAGCAAGAACTGTCGTCCCCACACCTGCAGCACCCACACTCACTCACACACACTCACACACACATAGTGTGCATAACAGCACAGCTGAAGGCTCTTAGAGATGGCTTGATTGATTATTCCATTAATTCTGATAAACTGACGTTATAAAGCCTCAGTCAGGAGCTGTAGAGGCAGCAGCACAGCCAGCTCACCAGCTGATCATCATTTACTCTGTGAGAAAATCAAATTCACTGGCTATATTCATATTACCAGGTTGAAGTGGCACCAATCTGATTTTTTGCCCTAATGTGAATCAGATCTGATGTTTTCAGAACTGTGTGGACACACAAATCTGATCTTTTCAAATCCAAATCCATTTCAAAACGATGGTGCGTGCGCAGTGGAAAAAAAGCAAATTGAGGTCGCATGGCCACAAATTGGCTACACATCTGATCTAGGACCACATACAAAAGTGGCTCAGCTTGGATTTGAAAAGATTTGTGTGTCCACACAGCCCTGAAAACATCAGATCTGAGTCACATTTTGACAAAAAAAATCAATTAATGCCACTACAACTCACCGCTCAAATCAGAATTTTTGGCTCAGATCCGATCTCTCTAACATGATGCTCAGCAGTTTGTTTGCTGTTCATGACGTGAAGTGATTTATTCATGTGACCTTACTAGTTAGGATGTGGGTCGTTTCAGGATGCCGGTTCATTCACATTGACAGACTTCAGTCACTTACCTAAACAAGTGTGAACCATAACATTACAGAGATCGGATCTGAGCCCAAAATTGGATATGAGCAATGAGGCTTGCATTGCAAACCTAGCCTTTCATATTTGGTACTTCAGTATGTTTCACATTTCAGTAGTTATTGTGGAAATACCTGAAGACATACTGTACAGGATGTAATGACTGGCTGCCTAGCAACCAAAATGCATTTTGATTGGTCATATTTGGGCCAATACTTTCACAGAAATAAGTAAAACCTCATGCGTGTCGTCAGTATTCACAAAATCACAAAAACAGAGTCGTCCTTTTAGATATGTTTAAATTCAAAGTGGTGCTTTTGTGTCTTGTTTGATCTACAGTGTCATCAGATCGCTGTGTTGTGCGAGTGAATGAGCGCTGCTTCAAGTTAGCGAGCTGCTAAAAACAGAAAGGGAAAAGATAGCGTTCTCCCACTTTCCAAAGCCTCACAGCTTCCACACTTTACTTTTCTTTAAATCAGGGCTGCAACTCACATGAACCCACTTCTTTCTTTCTCTTTCGTTGCTTGGGAATGCACTAAGACTTAAATATGACCTCTTAAGCATTGTAACAGCACTTTAGTTGAGAGGAGCAGATGTGATTTAATACGTCTAAAGCTTGTTAGGATGTCAGGAAAGAGTGAGTTCATTGTAGGACACTTCTCGTCACTCACACTCGATCACAGTAGAGCAGATCACCGATCGCTCCACTCAAACAGGGAATGTATAACTCCACGTTTCAGACGTTGCCGCCATTTTTGGGGGACGGTCATTATTTACACAGATTTGATGTCCAAACTCAGCTTAGATGGTCTTGCCTGTTTAGGCAACTGTTTAGATGGAAACAAGGATATATGACAATATCTCAGATGTACCGTTGAAAAAAGACAAGTGTTTTTATTACATAAATAAAGTTGCAAATGATGGACTGGCGACCTGTCCAGGGTGTATCCCGCCTTTCACCCGAAGACTGCTGGGATAGCCTGCCGCACCCCCTCCGTGACCCTGAAGGAGTAGCAGCTTAGAAAATGGATGGATGGATGGATGAAATACCAAAGTATACGGAATACTGTGCTCTTACATTACTGAACAACTCGACTTGGTCTGGTCACACCACTGACCCTCTTGACGATACTCCTGCATTTTTTAATCAGAGACACTGCTGCTCCTGCTTTTCACCGTTCTTGGTTTTCTGTATCTTACACCGATGGTCAAATCTCATTCTCAACTGTTATTGTTTGCTGTCCCGTCTTGAATCTTGGTTCCTCTGAAGGTTTCATGCTCTTAAGGTGTTTTTCCCTGCCTCTGTCGTCATTGACTCGCTCCTGGGGTTTAGACCTGGATTTTTCTCTGTACAGCTGCTTTGTGACAATGTCTGTTGTAAAAGCACAATACAGATAAACTTTGACTTGACTTGAGTGATTTAAGTCTGCAAAAACTAAAGTAAACTAACGACCGCTTTATAGGTTTAGCTCCATTATTGGTAAAGAAACCTGCATGTTCAGCATGTATCCTTTTTTCAATTTTAAAACACAGACACAGGTCTTTATGCACTGATTGATGACGGCACATAGCAACTAATCTATCATTCAGCGCCATTCTACAGCCAGCTCCCATCTGACTGAGGCCTCTGACACAGGACAAACAGCCCTTTGACCTTTTGGTCCTTGAATGCTTCCCTGCTGGGGAACATATTTGGCATCTGTAAAACATGATAGCGTAGCTCATGGGTGCGTGAGTTCGTGTGAAAGACTAAAAGAAACACATTTGCATTTAAACCCTTCATGAAACTGCACTGGCTGAGTCTCCTCAGATTAGAGTGATGCATAAACAAGAGAATTTTATTTCAATAAAACAGTTTCAGTCGCACACAATGCGCTGTTTCCTTCCACCTTACAAAACCAGTGTCTGTGAAAGTTGAGACCATTAAAATTTTCTGTTGTTTTTAAACTATGAGTGTTCTGGTACCACCGCCAATCACAAGATGCTAAAACTCAGAACACGTCAGAACACACTCCACTGAGACTCAGACCTGCCAACTTCTACTGTGTGTGTGTCTGAGTGTGTGTGTCCGGTGCCAAGTACCCACTGAACTGTGTGTGTGTGTGTGTGTGTGTGTGTGTGTGTGTGTGTGTGTGTGTCTTGGGCTCTATGCCCGACAGTAAGTGTGTGTACGTGAATGACTTCATCTGCTATAAATATCCCCCCATTATCAGCCATATGCTTCCCAACAACCAGAGAGAGAGAGGGGGCGGGGGTCAGAAGGTTTTAGCATATTAACTGATATTAAACTTCCTTTAATTTGCAGAAATTTCACCTCTTGCTAATTGCTGTGAACCAGTGCTTTAGTATAATATTAGAACTGCGGAACATTCATAACTCACTATACAGTATATCAGTAATATGGAGATGAAACATCTCATCTCCAGAACGGTCACTGTTCAGGACAACACTTTTAACACTATTAAACACTATTTACAATAGCCAGTGTGTTGTTGTCAGCATGGCTGTTAGCCGTCCACTGATACCTTGCACTGTAAAAAATGGCTCATCAGATCAACCTAAACAAAGGTACTTCATATAGTAAGAAGTACCAGAGCCCTCTTTGTAAAGGCAAAATGCTACCATTCCAAGAAAAAAATGAAAGGAATCCTGTAGTATGCTGCGTTCCCAAGATGTGCACTCTTTTATGTATGACATCCTTTGATGTCACATAAGACATCACTGACCTGAGAGGGTTCAAGCCAACGACCAGTAAAGAAAAACATTCTGTGATAGTTTTTTCAATCACTCGCGAGTGGTTGGGACAGTGTATTTTGCACAGGTTTCTGGTGGCATGCCACTCACAGCAACTCGAAGACACAGACACTCGAAGTCTAACAGCCACTCACTGGAGCTGCAGATTTTACAAGTGTTACAGTACTGTAAAATATTTCCACACCGCAGAAATTTACATCTCTTTATTAACTTCTGGGAACGCTCCTCACTGTGTTCTACTTCCTACTGGTCATCAATATTGGCTGTTTACACCACATCTACAACAGAGACGTAAGTAGACACAACAGACGAGAAATGAAGCAACAAGTTTGATAGAGCTTAATATAACTGATTCATTACAATACGCATTTCCTAATAGCTGAAGTGTATAGTGACCTTTCAAGCAAGCTGCTGGAATCAGAGCCAACAAGGAGGACCCATGCGGCTGGTCCTGCTCTCATCAGTTCCAGCTCAGAGAGAATGTGCCGCTGTCAGCAGCCAAGAGCCACACACACCGAGCCATTGTCAAAACTAAACAGAGCACTCAGAGCTGACATTTCAGCAGCCTTCGAACAGGACACGCCCCCTTCAGACTAGAGCAGAGGGCTGAGCTTTTTCATCAGAACTTTATACAAGAGCTTAGACAGCAGCAGACCCGCAACGTTCTCAACTAGACTGAGAACCAACCAAATATAAGACATTCAAGTCATAAAATATATTTACATGTATTATAAATAAGGCACAAAACACACGCATGGGCTATAAAAAAGGGATACAGTACATCCAACATGTGACAGACAGGTACACTTATATGTGTTATAAGCAAGGAATAAAGTGCAGTTACATGTTTTACAAGCAAATTATAAAGTACATTTCTATGTGTTATAAGCAAGGGATAACATACACCAAAGTGTTATAAGCAAGGGACATGGTACACTTATATGTGTTATAAGCAAGGAATAAAGTACAGTTACATGTTTTATAAGCAAATTATAAAGTACACGTATATGTGTTACAAGCAAGGGATAAAGTACACATATGTTTCATAAGCAAAGCACAAAATACACTAATATGTATTATATGCAAGGAATAAAGTACACTTATGTGTTTTAAGAAAATCATGAAGTACATATATCTGTGTTATAAGCGAGAGACAAAGTACACTTATATGTGTTATAAAGTAGGCATATAAGTACACATTTACATGCTATAAGCAAGGGATAAAATACATTTACATATGTTATATGTGTTATAAGCAAAACATAACATACACTAATGTGTTATGAGTAAGAAATAAAGTACATTTTTATGTTTCATATGAAAAGCATAAGCTATACTATTATGTGTTATAAGCAAGGCATAAAGTACACCGTGTTATAGGCAAAGAATAAAGTACACATATTTAATAAGAAAAGCATAAAATATACTAATGTGTAATAAACAAGTTATACAGTACATATGTGTTATAAGCAAGTACTATAGTACATACATGTGTTATAAGCAAGGGATAAAGTACATATATATGTGTTATAAGCAAAATAAAAAATATATGTATAACAAACAAACCATAATTTTTTAAATAAAATATTTTAAAATTATACAGTATTTATTGTTTGTCTTGAGTACTTTATTTACTGGTGAAATAATAATTAGATTAGTTGAATTTACTAACTACATGTTGCAGCCCTTTAACTTTTTACTCGCAAGTTCATGCTATTAAGGAATGAATTATCATTGAGACGTATAATACACTGTTAATTTCCTCAGTGTAAAACTCTATGAGACAGGCTCAGTGAAATGTCCTGCACACTTGTTCAGCTGTTCATTAGCACACTGACACAGTTAGCGCTGAAACGGCTTCAAAGAGGGCGACACCAGCTCGTGTGCTGAAGTTAAACACGGCTGAATCCGTGTGACAGTCAAACACACCACCAGCGCTCCAGCCCTTAGCAAACACTTCTGACTCCCACAGTGTTTGACTAAAGGTGTTACTCCTGACCATCTGACCTCCACCCTGTCACTGCTCTCAATCCAGGTAATGAATAACTTATTACTGCTCACAAACCCTCAAAACAGCTCGTCACACAGAAAGAGTTTTACTCAGGTCGGCCTCCTCATGAACTTGCTCCATTCTTTCCATGGCTCAACTGATACACTGGGTAGCCCACGAAATCGGCAAATGTAAAGGTTCCAGGGGTTTATTGGCCCTTGCACACTATGTGCTTACGTAACGAAGGCTGGCTTCCGAGAATGAGCTAATAAGCTAATGGTAACATGATAACTATAGCTAAGCAGTTCTCCTCCATGAATGAATCAACACGTTAGTCTGTCGAGGTGACCACTGAGAACAGAGGATACCATTTCATTGTTTTCAGTTCTAGCTAACGTCATCTAGTTAGTCGTGCTACACCTGCACTACCTTCTCAATCGTGCCCTTAAAGCACATCCATGGCAACGCACTCAAGACATTAATGTTTTCACATAGCAAAGTGTTACACACGGTACTGTGCAAAAGTCAAAGACCATCTTTTATATATCACTGCTGTCAGACCTTGTATCTCCATGTTCGTTGTGTTTCAGTTTTTGACATAATTTGAAAATGTCGGTTGCCTTTTACACTGTGTGTAAGATTCATGAAGGATGAACCAACAGAAATGGCCCAAATTTATAAATACAGGGTGAGTTAAAAGTCGCAGGACACCGTTTTATTTTATTTATTTATTTTTATTTTATTATCGACTTTTATCTCTGGGGTCATCTCAAACAAATTGTGTATGCTGAGAAAATCCGCAACAAACACCACCTTCAGCACCGCATTGTGGAGGCTTGTGACAGCATTTCTCCAGAGATTCTCGTGCGGGTTCATGACGATTGGATCCTGCGCCTTCAGCTCTGTGTTCAGCACCAGGGACAGCACATTGAACACGTCAAATAGCTGTGCATCACAGGCAACGTTCCCAGTTGTTGTTGCAGCTTTTTGTGTTGATAACTTTTGAACCACAAGAGATATTTTAAATCTGATTGCGGCAATCAATCATCTTCTTTGATATGCTACATGACCACCACCATTATATATATATATATATATATATATATAAGCTGGTGCTCCATTGGCGGTTAAGCGGAGTCCACTTATCATCCACTCACAGTCCAATTTACTGATTTTTCCTTCCTTCCTGATGAACTAATATATACCCGCTGTCTAGGTGTGTGTATATATATATATATATATATATATATATATATATATATATATATATATATATATATACACATATATATCAAATAAATTCTAACACTACCAAAACTTCACCTTGTAACTCAAAAACACATTTTTAACAGCTGTACAAACATAAAATCATAATAGTTTTCATTAAAACTTTATTAAATTGCAGAAAATATGTGTTTCAGTAGTGATAGCTCTTAATGTTCCACACTGATATTCCACACAAACTTTGGACACATTTACTTCAAAACAGTGGGATCTAACTGCTCACCATGTGGCCATGAGGGACAGGGATGCAGTCTCACTTCCAGCTCTAAAATAGAGGTGTGGCTAAAATATGGCCCCGCCTACAGACAAAAACTCTGTGTTTCAGTACCGACATGAAAACATGGGACAAAATTTTAACAAAAACTTTTTTGCTTTAAAATGTAAACTCATGATAAATCATATTCCTTTAGCTTCAGTTTAAATCAACATGATCTTTAAAATTTTTGAAATATTATTTGAAAATGGAAAATTTGTGCTAAATGTTTGAGAGAGACCTAAAATTGAAATCACCCTAACAAATCATGATTTGGTATATATTACACTTATTACTATCTTAATGAAAGCCTATAATTAATAGAGAGCAGCGAAATGGCTTCTGGGAAGTCAATAATATTTACATTACATTCCAGATGACATTTGCAGTCTCTGCTGTTGTATCACGCGTTTTTACATTAGGGCAATTCAAACAATACACAGCTGATGTGGGCGACGCACTTGCACGCTATGTTTGTCTTTAACTGAGCCAGGCTTGATAAACAGTTACTGACACTGAATTCAACACAAGAGACACAGAGAAGCTTCACTTGTAACAGCTGAATCCAGATCAGCAAGGCTTCAAATGCCAACATCACTGTGTTATTATACAGCACTCTGCTCAACTATTAACCCCTTAAAACCTCAGGCTTACTACACACTACACTCTTAAAAAGGTGGTTCTTCAAGAGCTCTTTAGTAAAGTAAATGGTTCTACATAGAACCATGAACACTCATAGAACCCTCTGCATTATGAAAGGGTTCTCTGCACAGTGAAAGACATCGGAACTTTTCTGTTGTTACAGTGTCAGGCTTATAATACAATAGGAAATGGTTCTATATATAAACCATCTATAGCACATTCATGCACATTTCCCATCAATCCAAAGAACCCTTTCATGACGCAAAGAACCCTTTAAACATTCATTGGCTGTTGCTGCATATGTGTTCTGGTGCGTTCTTGCATTCTGCTGTTCTTGCTCGACGTCTTCCACTGTTCAAGTTCCATTGAGTATTCAAGAACACAAGCACCCAGATGTGTTCTTGATCTGACTCAAATGCAGAGGATCCATCGCCATTGAGAACGACCGTAAAGTCCCATCATTCCTCTTTGAAATAATCGGTGCACTTAAATCTACTCTACAGTCTTTAAAATGATGGTTCTTCCACATAATGAAAATGGTTCTAGAACCATGAACACTGAAAGATTCCTTTCCATGATTAACGGGTTCTTTAGACTGATGGAGAATGTGCTGGGGATCTGGATACAGCACCAAAAAGGGTTAGGGTTAGGGTTAACAATAGAAGCCTGTAACAATAGAAGGACCGTTTTTGATGCTACATTGAACCCTTTTCAAAAAGGGTTGTCTGATTTGCGTACTTGGGAACAAATCCGTTAATTGCTGACAGGCTGTAAAGATAATTATTTTTGTAATTTTTCATCAAAACATCCATAATCATTGCTATTCTAGTCGTTTTACCTTAAAAAACAGCTTAAAAAAATGTTTCCCTCTAATTGCGGCAGTAATTTCCTGCAGAAAGCCCATTATGTGACTGTAATTGTTGATAACGTTGACTAACACAGACGATCCTACAGTTCACATCCTGTATTTAAAGCCCACGTTGCTGAAGGTTTCTCAATGGATTTTCAGTCATTTACTGAATTACTTTTGAGAGCTGCTCAATTGTCAGCTAGAGTGGACGTGCCTGCTGCACAGGGCAAAGTGAAAGGATGCAGGACAAAAGTACAAAGTGCAGGTTTTAGTCTTTGATTTTGTGCTAAACTGAATGAAACGTAAATAAAATGTATTTTAAAATTTTCTTTATGTATTTCTATACACTGTGATGCAGGTGTCAGGCCTGACATGAAAAGGAACGTGGCTCACTAAAATGAATACCTAACAGAGGAAGCGACAGATGACATCACGTTAGCCGTCATCAGCTCAGATCATGTCCAGGGAACCAGACCAGACCAGACCAGACCTGCTGACCAGACCAGACCTGGTGCCTCCACTTCTAGATATAGTTTCATCACTATAGACTCTCATATAAGCTAAACCTGAAATTTGAAAGAGGGCAATTTTCAAATTGTAAAAGCTGCAAAAGTTTGAAGTTGTTTAGAACACACAGATCATGAGCTGCTTGTAGATGAGTTAGACCAAGTGACCAAACACAACGACGTGTCAGTCTGCTGCACTACATTCAGCATTAAAGCCTTAAACTAGTAAAACCCCATATTGTTGCTGCCCAAAGAAAAACAAAATCCCTAAAATAGTAACTTTACAGCAGAGGGCAAAAACCTCCTTTACTTCCATTTAAGTTCATGTAAAGAGATTTTATTTGAAGCAATTTTGGAGCATTTCTATTGGTCCAGTCATTCTGAAATTTTCAGACAGTGTAAAGGACAGCTGGACATAAATTTATACAAAATAACTGCAGTATAAATCACAGTCACATTGTTGGTCAGAAAAATCGCAATTAGTTATTTTGCCCAGATGAGATAAATATGTGTTCTGAGTTTGTCACACCCATCGATATACATAGCCAAATGTCATTTATTTATAGTTATAGTTAATGCTTTGGAGCAGTAGATTATAGCATTCCTTCATCTGTGTAGATATTCGTAATAGTTTATCACTTTCTTACTCAAACCTGACGTCAGCTTCTTATTTACAAGATTCTTGTTCAAACTTTGCTGTTCCACCTTAACTGGTGCAGCTCCAGGCACCAGAATGTAACTACTGTGCCATTTAAGGTGGAACAGTAAAATTCTAGCAAGAAGCTGGAGAACTGGAAGGCTTTCTCCTTCTCACTGAATTCTAGCAAAATTCAGCAATTCTGGAACTTGTAGAATTCTAGGAATACTAGAATGTTTACAGTTCTGGAACTTCTGCAATTTCTAGAATGTTTTGGAAAGTTTGTTCTGATTCTCACACTGAATTCTAGTAAAACTCACCAGTTCTACAACTTCTGGAGCGTAAAGAACTGAATGTGCAGACAGAAACAACTGAATAAAGAATCAAGACATTTCATTCTGACTTGCTGGCTGAATTCTAGGACTCAAACTGAAGTTGCTAGAATCCTTCTACTTCTCCTTATGGGTTGCGGGGGGGTGCTGGAGCCTATCCCAGCCATCACTGGGTGAAAGGCAGGGCACACCCAGGACAGGTCGCCAGTCCATCGCAGGGAAGACAGACAGACAAATTCACATTTAGGGGCAATTTAGCATCTCCAATTAGCCTGACTTCATGTTTTTGGACTGTGGGAGGAAACCAGAGAACCCAGAGAACATGCAAACTCCACACAGAGAGGACCAAGATCGCCTGGCCAGGGACTCGAACCCAGGTCCCCCTTGCTGTGAGGCAACAGCGCAACCCACCATGCCACCTGCTACAGACCTTTTTGTTTTAATACAAAATAACCTGCTGAGAGGTTACAGTACTGAGACACGGCTCTTTATCAGTTACTTATATTCTCTCTACATGTTGTAAGAGTTTATTGTCAATTTTACGGCTTATTTCCTTAATGCAGCAACAGGTACTTGACTATCAGACCAAACATTGACCAGTTATAGGAATTCCTGGCTGTTTTGATAAGTATCTACACAGTAATCCTGATATTTTTTGTTTCATGCCATCACTCATATTAACACACATAATTACTACTAGGATTTTTTAAAGTAAAACACACAGCTGCAGGTGATGGATGGTGCGTCAGGCCCTAAACAAACATTCTGTGCCAGGACAGTCCAGCACTGCTCTGCCTAACACTGAGCATTATCATCATTACCACCCAGGCCAAAGTCTGCAGGGCCATAAAATACTCCACTATCACTGACACACCTTCCACTGAACAGACTCAAACACGGCAGAGGAGCAGACAAACGCTTATTACGTGAGAAAAACATCCCTGTAGTAGGAACACTGAGTCAGATCCAACCAACAAAACAAAATATTATAATGATGATGACAAAACAGGTCAGTTACACAGATGAGCACTGGACAACTAGCTCTCCTCAAGTGTTTATTATGGAAATCCTGGATTTCTATGTGATATAAATGCCTGAACAGCGAATTAGCGTAAATGAATAGGTAAAATAAAAGGTAAAATAAGGTTTAACATAAAATAATAAGGTATTTTAAGCTCTATTCAGTGAGACTGAACATCCTCAGGCTGGATCATCTAAGAGCTTTTCTTCCAGAATTGGACAGATGAGCTAATTAGATAGAGTTGTCTTTAAATGATAAGACACACCATGAGAAACAGAGTGAGAGAGAGAGAGAGAGAGAGAGAGAGAGAGAGAGAGAGAGAGAGAGAGAGAGAGAGAGAGAGAGAGAGAGAGAGAGAGAGAGAGATAGATAGATAGATAGATAGATAGATAGATAGATAGATAGATAGATAGAGAGAGAGAGAGAGAGAGAGAGAGAGAGAGAGAGAGAGAGAGAGAGAGAGAGAGAGAGAGAGAGAGAGAGAGAGAGAGATACAGAGAAGAAAGACAGAGAGAGAGGGGAGATGGAGAGACATGGACATATAATTATATAAAGAGAAACTAAAAGAGTGAAATGGAAACAGAAATAGAGAGAAAAGAGAAAAGAAGAGAGAGGGAGAAGAGAGAGAGAACAAAGCAAGAGAGAGAGGGGGAAAGGGAACATAGAGAGAGAGAAGGAGAGAAAAAAGAAAAAGAGAAGGAGAGAAGGAGAAGAGAGTGAGTAAGAGAGAGTAGACTAGAGTATACAGCACTTAAAACCCAAGAGCTCAGCCCTAAACCGAGTCCCCTCTGTCAGCTGGTTCTGAGACTAACTAACCCACTGACCCCAAGCACACAGCAGCCTCAGTCCAGCACTGCTGATCAAAGTCCAATCAAAGTAAACCAAATTATCAGACACAGTAAAAACACCCATCTGAAACACTGGGACAGTGAAACCAGAACTCAGTCTAAATTACAGAACTATCGGGCCCTAAACAGAGAGTATGAACTGGGGGAGTATCTCTTCACTGTCAGAGACCCACAGCAGAGACAGATCCTGACCAAGTACAGGCTCAGTGACCACAGTCTGGCCACAGAAACGGGCAGATATATAAAAAAAAAATCCACACCCCAACCTCACCAACCCCTTCAAACCCTTCACTGCATATAGGTTAAATACAGTGTCTCTTATTATATGTTGTCTTATTTTATTTATTTACTTTATTATTCATTTATTATTTTAATATTGTTGCTGTTATTTCAATATTACTATTATCATTGTTAATATTATTAATTCTATGTTTGTTTGTTTATTTTCTACAAAATACACTATATTTCCACAAGCATTCAGTCAGCCATTCAAATCTTTGAATTCAGGTGTTCCAATTACTTCCATGACCACAGGTGAATAAAACCAAGCTCCTAGGCCTGCAGACTGCTTCTACAGACATCAGTGAAAGAATGGGTCGCTCTCAGGAGCTCAGTGAATTCCAGTGTGGTACCGTGATTGGATGCCACCTGTGTAACAAACCCAGTCGTGAAATTTCCTCGGTACTAAATATTCCACAGTCAACTGTCAGTTGTATTATAACAAAGTGGAAGCGACTGGGAATGACAGCAACTCAGTCACGAAGTGGTAGGCCACGTAAAATGACAGAGCGGGGTCAGCAGATGCTGAGGGGCATAGTGCACAGAGGTCGCCAACTTTCTGAGTCAATCACTACAGACCTCCAAACTTCATGTGGCCTTCAGATTAGCTCAAGAACAGCATAGAGAGCTTCATGGAATGGGTTTCCATGGCTGAGCAGCTTCATCCAATCCTTACATCACCAAGCGCAATGCAAAGCGCTAAATGCAGTGGTGTAAAGCACTGCCACTGGACTCTAGAGCAGTGGAGATGGGTTCTCTGGAGTGAGCAATCACACTTCTCCATCGGCTTACCAGAGGAGTTCCATGAGTCTGGGTTGGGTAGTTGCCAGGAGAACGGTACTTGTCTGACTGCATTGTACCAAGTGTAAAGTTTGGTGGAGGGGGGATTATGGTGTGGGGTTGTTTTTCAGGAGTTGGGCTCGGCCCCTTAGTTCCAGTGAAAGTAACTCTTAATGCTTCAGCAGACCAAGAATTTTGTGGGAACAGTTTGGGGATGGCCCCTTCCTGTTCCAACATGACTGCACACCAGTGCACAAAGCAGGTCCATAAAGACATGGATGAGCCAGTTTGGTGTGGAAGAACTTGACTGGCCTCAACCCAATAGAACACTTTTGGGATGAATTAGAGCAGAGACCCCCAGCAAGGCCTTCTCGTCCAACATCAGTGTCTAACCTCACAAATGTGCTTCTGGAAGAACGGTCAAAATAAACATAAACACACTCCTAAACCTTGTGGAAAGCCTTCCCAGAAGAGTTGAAGCTGTTATAGCTGCAGAGGGTGGGCAGACATCATATTAAACCCTATGGATTAAGAATGGGATCTCACTCAAGTTCACATGCGTGTAAAGGCAGACGAGCGAATACTTTTGGAAATATAGTGTACTGTATGTTCCGCTTTGAGCTGAATTTTATATGCTTTGTAAACATTATACTCAAAACAGTCATGCCAATAAAGCTACTTTGAATTTGAGAGAGAAGAAGGACAGAGAGAGAGAGAGACAGAGAGAGAGAGAGATGGAGAGATATGGAGAAATAAATATACAGATAGATATTGAAAGAGAAAGGAAAAGCAAAAGTGTAAGAGAGAGAGAGAGAGAGAGAGAGAGAGAGAGAGAGAGAGAGAGAGAGAGAGAGAGAGAGAGAGAGAGAGAGAGAGAGAGAGAGAGAGCGGGGGAGAGAGATTGAGAGAGAGAGAGCGAGAGAGAATGTGAGGTTGAATTAGGCTAAAGCTGAACTTTCCGATCTTGCAGGAAAGTGACTCACTCAGAGGTGGAAAAGATGCTGATGACCGCAGCGATGGCCGACAGCTCATCCACATACCTGACTATCAAAGTACAGGAATAACTGCCAGCCTGCTGCTGCACTGACCTCACAATAGTCAGGGAGCCGTCGCAGTTCACTCAACACACACAGCTTTACGCCAACAAGAGAGAACAAAAATAATCAACGCACAAGAAATCTCATAAAGAAGAAACTGAAACCATATCAGTATTTTGAGCCAGAATAGATGCATCCAGAGATTAAAGTGGGCCAGCATTCAGGCACACTGTACATCAGTACAATGTTTGTGGAGGGCCAAGGAATAAGTTTCCTCCCACAGTCCAAAGACATGCAGGCCAACTGGGTGGCTTTGCCCATAGGTGGGTGTGTGTGTGTGTGTGTGTGTGTGTGTGTCAATGTATATGTCTGTCTGTGTGCTCTACGACGGACTGGCGACCTGTCCAGGGTGCATCCTGGATATTTAAAATATTTAATAAACATCAATAAAGCTATGAATGCATTGACTTTTATTTAACAGCCGACACTGAATTAAATAAACAGGACTAATTATGTTCTTCTTGTAGCGAAGCATGCAGTCCAGTGTTCTGACGATATCCACGATATATTCATTGTTTATATTCATATATACATGATTCAGAGCGCATGCGAGAACGTGCATGCTGCCTGTTACAGTAGCTCCCGTTCATGTTCTTTCTGCAATTTCGGATATGCTCAGAAAGGCGTACCCTGACATAACGTGACATAATTCATTACTAATAAACTGATTTAGCAGTAAGACGGTAGGAAGCGGTCCCTCAGTTCTAAAACAGTACACAGGACACTTGCCCTGCAGGCCTAATTGCCCTGTGAGTGATCACTGGGCTATCCAAGCACATAATGTCCCAAACTGACCGAATAATGATGTCATGAGAGCAGGCCAAGGCGTTTCCCATGGTCTCCTACTGCTTCAGAAACAGCCCCGGGGTCTGCAAGCCAAACCCCCCACAAACAAACACTGTGAAAAACACAACTCGTTTTAGACTAAGAGAAAGAAACAGACGCGAAAAGCATAGCGAGGCTTAATTATACTGTTGCTGTACCTCTGCATCCTGTTAACAGTAATGTAATTTGAAGGGGAATTCCACTTATTTTTCTAAATTTCTGCATAATTTAGTTGTCAAACAGAGTCATTCAGAGTGGTTTGGGGTGAAAGGCTCCATTATAAAGAAACTTACAGAGTCTGGATTGTTCACAGCTGTGGTGATAGGATCTAAACAGGATTACATTTTTAATTCTGACTATGCACGCTCCGTGTTAGGGAGTCACAGTGGAGGTGATAGGAACGTCTGAAGAGTTTAACACCTCTAAAAAAGTTCCCTCATAGAAAGTTATTGCATTAAGTGATTATGAGTATATGACCCTACCACTTAGCCCTTACCCATCCATTTTGCATGTTCACACCCAGAGGTAGGGTGTCCTGATTCTCGGGTAGGGCAAAGTGTAAGGGCTATAAGGCTATATGACCCTCCAAACCAAGGTTTTTCAAAGGCACAGTCAAAACAGAGCATTATGATAAAAATAGTATCATAGCATATATGTATACATATACTGATCAGGCATAACATTATGCATTATGACCACCTCCTTGTGTCTTCTGTCATTGTCCATTTTATCAGCTCCACTTAGTATATAGGTGCACTCTGCAGTTCTACAATTACAGACTGTAGTTGTTAGCCCCCTTTTACCCTTTTCTTCAGAACTACAAAATGCTCCTATATAGTAAGTGGAGCTGATAAAATGGACAATCGTAGAAACATGAAGGAGGTCATAATGTTATGCCTGATTGGTGTATGTGTATGTGTATATATATATATATATATATATATATATATATATATATATATATATATATATATATATATATATATATATATATATATATATATATATATATATATATATATATATATATATATATATCGCTGTTGTCGGAACAAAACCCTGTATCTCCGTTTTTTTGTCGATTTTTAGTTTTTGACATAATTTGAAAGTGCCTGTTGGCCTTTATGTTCTGTATAAATTTCATGAAGGATGGACCGAAATAAACGGCCAAAATGACTTGATAAAAAGTCCATTGACTTACATTGAAAGTAATGTATGTTTTTCCTTCTCCTGTAAAGTTACCATTTTGGAGATACAAGGTTTTTTTCCGACAACAGCGATATATATATATATATATATATATATATATATATATATATATATATATATATATGTATATATATATATATATATATATATGTGTGTGTGTGTGTGTGTGTGTGTGTGTGTGTGTGTGTGTGTTACACTGGACCCCCCCCAACAGTGATCTTACATTCGCTTATCCTTTATTTTGAGTGCATGCCAGTGATCTGTAGTCTGCGGTCCAGCCTGTGGTCATGTCTCTAGTTTCAAACTGCTGCTCAGAAAGTGACGCTCACTGCAGCCCATGATCTACACTGTCAGTACTGAGGCTAAATTAACAGCTCAGGAAGTATCGACCCTATTAGCAGAGATACCTTTGATCGGGCAGGACGCAAATCACTCACTCGCGCCATGATTTAGGTGACTTTCAGGACTCTCCATCTCAACCTGACTGATAAGCTGATTAGGCCATCGGTCTTCTGACTATGCAGGGTCCAGAACACCAACATCCCAGCTGTTTTTCACTCCCACTGGCTCATCTCAGATTCATCTCAGCACAGTGAAATTAGATTGAAATACTTGGTTAACTCTCAAGGCTGTAGTGTGCCAACATTTTACTGGAACTGGCAAGCCATAATTCATTCTGTGCTTAGAAAGAAAACTATCAGCTCTAATTGCATATTGAAAGAGCTCCATGCCAAAAGGATATTGGATCATATTTGGTATTTTGGCACTAAGGTAATACATTTATTAATATGTTTTGTTATGTTTTTTTATGCACCTCAGAACTCAAAGTTTACGTAGTCTGGCTGTGTTGTTGTGGTTCCTAAACACTTTCACTTTTCAATAATCCCACTCACAGTTGATCATGGAATATCTAGGAGGGAAGAAATCTGAAACTGACTTGTTGCAATGGTGGCATCCTATTACAGTACCACGCTCAAATTTACTGAGCTCTCTGTGACAAAAGGACTGAATGAAATGCCTGAATTCAATGATTAAGATGTGTGTCCCAATACTTTTGTCCATATAGTGTACATGCCAGCTACTAAATACATGCCCATAATGATTAGGTCATTTTTATTTAGCAGAATCACCTTGTTAGTTGTTTTTAATAAGGGTCAGCTGATAAGTTTCAGGGCTGATATCAATAATCAAGTACACATATAAGCGAAATTTGCGGCTGATATTTTTTACCGTAAATTTGACGTTTGTAGTGTAACAATGTACAAAAATGCTTTGCACTTTAGACAGTATAGACTGCAGTAATAGTAGCAAATGTTTTAAAGTTATCTTTAAGATAATAAACAGATAAATCAGATATATGCACATAAATAACAAAAGCTTTTATCAGCAAGGAAGCAAGTTCATATGCTGATTCCAACAATAGAAAAACATTGAAAAAGAATAAAACTGCCCAATGAGAATTGTTTTCTCTATGGCATCTAGGAAGATGCAACCAATAACATTTGGATTTAGAATTGGACCAATTCTGTGAGACCAGTGTCACTCTAGACCTTCAGGAAGTTTTAGAAACGTCACTGAGTGTGAATACAAGTGGTACACACTGCAGAACCCATAAGGGTGCTAGAGACATTGTAAAGGAAGAGATTGGTCAATCATTCAAAAATGAATGAGAGCTCACAACCCTCAACATGGTGTCTCTTTACAGAGAAAGAGCCTGGACTTGTATGACTGGAAATAACTGCTAAGTGGATTTGCCAAGATGGCTGTCAAGTGGACAGACTTTCATATAAAGACTTTGGAGGGCGCAAGCAAAAATAACGTTACTGTAGAGGTGAGTTTATGGCCTTTACTGAAGACCTAGCTCCAGTAAGTCGTGGTTTACCACTGCCTTTTATATTATACTACAGTGTATGCATATTATTGTTTGCAAAAGAAAGACCAAATGCTAAAGTTTCAGGTTTTCTAGAACCAAAAGAAAGCATTAGCATGCAGCCCGCCAAATCTACTAGCACAAACATTAGCCACGCAGAAGTATTACGTGAAACATAAAGCAACAGATGGAGGCTGGATGTGATGCAAAGGGTGATTTTCAATCTCCGCAGTTCCTCTCAATGCACTCAGTCTGTAGTAAAGTGAGCACTTTACTCTTATGATTAGCTATGAGTGGTGTCGGGTACTGAAATGGCATTTGAGGCCTGACCCTGAAAACCCTCTGCAACACCAGCAATGAGGAGACGTGGAAACAATGATTGTGAATCTACAACCCTTGACCCTTTTAGGATACTTTAAAGGAGGCCACTGCTAATGTGGCTAACAAGTTAATGTAGCTAGTGGGAACAGCGGTGTTTTCCAGCTCCGGTCCTGCAGCTCTGCCTGCACTGCACAGAATTGTGATGTCCAGGTAACTCAGCTCATCAGGACTTCATCATTAGTTAAATGGCTAAGGAAAAACAGTAAGTGTATGATTTCCACTAGCATTTTTAGAGGGTATCTTGTTTTTGACATGACATATTTTGCCCAGAAAGTATAGTGTCACTTTGCATGCACGATTTGAGGCTACACAATATATTCTTATCAATATACTATGTTATATTGTATAATGGTGGTCCTACAGGGTGGTCCTACAAGGATAATATGTTATTTTGCTGCCTAAATGGCAAAATATAGCCAGCAGAGCAGTGCCTCCTAAGTCAGTGCATTGCTTAGGGGCACAAATAAGGTATGCCTTGTCTGTGGTGGGATTTGAACCTGACTCACTATGTTTTAATGTATTGTTATGAATACTGAAATTTTAATACCGAACAATATAATCAACTTCGCAACCCCTCCACTTCCATCATGGACTGCATGTCTTCCAGTCATTTCCAAGGCTAATGCGCTAAAAGTAGTACCCCTGGCAGTAAGAGTTGGCACTGGCTTCTACACCACTCAGTCACACACAGCCAAACTCTTCACACAGCGACAGTTAATCAGCATTACCTCGATCAACAGGAGATAGGAGAGATAGGCCTGGGAACCTTGACATTCACCCCCCCACACACACACCTATAAAAGGGTGCAGCTCTCTCTGGGGGGCAGCAGTCCAGGGATTAAGCAGACAATGTTTATTTTTAATCTCTGCTCCGCTCCCATTCCTCAGGTCACTATTGAGCTGGGAGAGCGGCCAAGCCGAGAGGTGAGGATCTGTCCAATAAACACACCACATCTCCCAAAGGATCGACAGCAGTCTACCCAAAAGAGTACTAACATTACATAGCCCAAATACACAAATACAGCCAGAGCCAAACTACTCAGGTCGGACACCCACAGTGGTCCCATCAGTCTCTTGTATATTAAAACTCGCATTTATTGTTTTATTCATTTTCTGTATACACAAATGGTCTATAATGGTCTAAAAGTGGCCGTCTCCACCTAGCGCACCCTGCCACCCCTGTGGCTCCACAGCAGAATTAGATATTTAGGTAAAAATGAAATTATCCTTTGCGGTAAAATAAAGCTCTGCTGATCATTCAAACATGGTTGTAATAATAAATTGCCTTAAATGCTGGATTAATGTTGCTTATAACTGCTAATTCTTTAACCCTGAAGGTTGGCACATAAACTGCTGGTCACCATAGCAACACAGACAAAAATCTCACCTAGCTAGTAGCTAACATAACGGCAAAGAGGAAGATTTAAGACAAATGGACTTTGTATTGATAAGCACTCCTGATACGTTTAATCTGCAACGAGAAACTGTCGGACACTAAAAAGTCGCAAAGTCAGCTTGTCGTTTGAATTCTCCTGTTCCACCTTAAATAGTGCACCAATTACACTCTGGCACCTCAGGCACCATTTAAGGTGGAACAGAAAAAGCCTTCAGCCTCATCAAAAGTCAAAGGTTGAGAGACATTTTACAAGAAATTGTTCTACTTTTGAGGAAACCTTTCCTGCCGGAAATGCGAAAAAAGCGGCTATAGCTGAGCTAAAGCTTAGTTGAGCTGTTCAGTGACGTTATGTTAGCAGTACGTCAGAAAAATGTAGTAGCTCTTACTATGTGTCTCAAAGTAGACACTTGCTAGCCTTCACCTCATAGCTTGGTAGCATTGTGTGATAGTGGAGATCTAGCCAGCTAGGTAGATTTGGTCATGACTAAATTACAGAGAAATTGGGCAAAAAATTCCTGCTCCTGTAAAGTGACCGTTTTGAAGATACAGGGTTTTGTTAGCACAGTGACTGTATATACACATATTCCTGAATAAAAGCTTGGAATAGCCAAGGAAATGGTAGGCTTTCCTGCTGGGTGAGTATTAGAAGTTGGCTCTTCAGATGAGCTAATGAACTGATGCTAACACTTCAGCTAACACCGCAAGCTCTTGATGTGCCAACACGTTAGTCTGTCAAGGAAATATGTTTTTACTGTATCTGGAACTAGTTAACATTGGCTTGAGTGGTTTGTGCTCACAAATGCAAACAACACTGTCACATTTCAGTCCTGTTAAAGAATAAAACTAGCCATTCACTGAATTGCTAGCCTATTTTCCTAATTAGCAACTCCAGTGATACGAGATTGTAAACTTTTGAAGAAGCTCATCCCGTCAACTCTCCTGCACCAAAATGAGTCTGGAGCTGCTGGTATTCTCTTATGAACACATCCGGGATGGATTTTGATTTCCAGGCAGCTGTTTATAGCCGAGTCATGAGAAGAAACAGTCCTGCACAGTTTCATGCCTTTATGCGGCGACTCTGAAGCATTTGATAATAAGCTGTTGAGTTGACTCGGGACGGGGGGATATAAAAAGGGGGCTGAGGTGAAACTGTGCAGAACCGCTTGTCCCAAGCGAGCGGCGGATTGCGAAGTCACAGGGATCGCAGCACCGCTAATCTGGCATAAGCTGTCCCCTTTAGAGTATTTCAAAATCAATTCATTTTGTTCTGGCTAATCACATAACTGCACAGGTGTGAGCCTGTCTGAACCATCCAACACTTTTCAGGGCACAGGCTGCAGGGGGACATGACCGCTGTCAGGTTTTTAAAATCACAAGTATCCTGATCATGAAACTATAGCTGACAGTTAACAGTCATTTACGTAACTGTGATTAACGATTTAATTGTCTTGTTCATTGCTAAAAGCTATGAAAGGCCTAATGTGGCCAAGCTGGCTAATTAGCCACTTTACATGTGAGCTATGTATGTTAGTAGCTAACAGAATCAGAATCACTCTATTTTGCCAAGTACGCTACACTTATAAGTTTAAAGTGTGAACATTTTACAGTTTTAACTCTTTACTGTCGAATCAATCCTGAACAAATGTCAACAGTTCCACAGAATCAAAGCTACATGCTCTTCACCAGAGTGAAAATATAAGCAAAGCAACGCTCCTTCTGCTAGCATGCATGCTAAATATGTGAATTAGCTACACAGCTAACAAATGAACAAATACTGCTCAGCGCTGCTCTCTAAACATGTTCCAGCACCAAGTTAAAAAGGCTTTCAAGTCTATTGATGGTTCAACGAAAGCACTTCTTTATTTTTATTTACATGTATTTGCCTCGACTAGAGCTGACAGATTAAACGTTTTAATATCAAAATCACAATTTGAAAGAGTGCAATTCTATAAAATCTATGACATCATCATTAATGTTACCTTAACAAGTTTAAACCTAATAACTCAGAGCTTTAAAGCTGCCTGTAGGTCAGTTTAGACCAGTCATAAGCCACAAAACACCCATGTTCTGTTCATGCAACATCAAAATCATCACCACTAACTGGTAGCCTGACCTACTCAGTGTTCAAGCCTCATGCCGGAAAAAAACAAGCCTGGAAATTAATTTATCGAAAATAACTGCATGCAAATCTCAATCGGAATATTGGTAAAAAAAAAAAAAAATCGCATTTAGATATTTTCCTCAAATCGTTCAGCCCTAGCCTCAACCCAACAAACCTAATTCTCATTTTGTTTGTGGCCACATATTATCACTGTGAAATCTAATGACTGCGGAAAATCAGATCAGCTTAAACCGCAAATGACTGCAGTCATCAGTTAGGTGATTATGTAAGAATTGACATTGAGTGAAGCCGTGAAATTCAGTCAAAAGTGCAGAAACCTTCCATACCACATTTCTGTTTGTACGTAAAAGACGAGATATTGTAGCATGATTTATACAACAGTAAGCTCCGCCCACACAATCTGATTGGTTGATAAGTGTTCTACACATATCATGATAACTGATAAGTGACAGCGCCAAGTTTCTTCATCACACTTGCATCGTTAAACTGACCACATGTTGCTAAGTAACAACAATGGCTGTTGATATGCCACTAGTGGTGTAATGATTTAGAAAATTTGATTCGATACCATAATTCCAGGTTATTAGAGCATTAAATGTTATAAAAGAAGAATATTCAAAGCAATAAGTGCTTTACAGTTTCCCAAACTAACACTCTAGCCACCAGTTAATATATTAGCGCCAAGCTAACAGATTAGCCACAAGTTAAAATGGTAGTTTATTGCTGCTGTCAGAAGAAAACCCTGTATCTCCATTTTTCAGTTTTTGGCATAATTTGAAAATGCCTGTTGCCCTTTACATTGTGTGTATATTTTGTGAAGAACGGCCCAAAATGACTCGGAAAAAAAATTCTGGTTCCATCGACTTTCAATCAAAATAAAGTAGGTTTTTTCCTTCTCCTGTAAAGTTACCATTTTGGAAATACGAGGTTTTGTTCTGACAACAGCGATATACAACACAGTATAAGAGACAGGGTGGAACTACTTTTTGTGTCCGCCACCGAATATTATTTCAACATAGTCAAATCTTGAAATTTGACCAACACTGCTAAGTTTTTATACAAATACCTGCCGATACTGATATGCATCCGACACATTTTTAGCTGACGTGCATCATCAACTCAGAAGCTACTGAGGTGTCAAAGCAATTAAATTAATAATTCTAGCTAACATGACCGTAATGAAGTGTCAAATTAAGCAGCCTCTGTAATTCTGTGCATTAGCACAGCAAACTCACATCATAAAACTTTATAAAACTCTACCTGAGCTCTAACTGGAGTTACAATAACTTCCCCATTAAAGCTTTGGCTGGTTCTTCTGCAAGGCCTGAGTTAACCTCTTATTCCCCAGAGTATATTTTGGTTTGTCCATCTGAATTTACATGACCAAATCGCAAGGGAAATTATTTAGTCACTGCATGAAATAAATGTAAATTTGTATTTTATTTTTTAAATTTATTTACAAAAGCTCTCCTCAAATGAACAGAAATGTGTTTTATGATCACACATATTGTTATATGCTTCATATAAGCTAAAAATCTCTGACACTCTTTGTATTATTTTATAGATTTGTAGATCACTGAAGAGACGCCGTCTGTTTATAGTTTACAGTCCAGATTTGTGGAAAAATGGGTCGACTTTCAGTAGAAAAAAAATTGTCAATTCAGCTGCTTTTATTATAAGGGTTTAAAATTACAACACTCATCTATTTGACTGGAAAGAGTCATATGACATGTATACTGAATGTAGCTTTTGAAGTATGACATTTATGAAGAATATGACGAAGCATTTTGGAACCACAGGTGGTCTCAAGGAGTTGAAGAGCTTAAAGAAGAATCCTACTAATTTCTGCATAAATAAATAGTTACAATGCAAGCAAAGACATTCAGAGTGGTTTGGTGTGAATTGCTCCGCTCTTGAGAAACTTAAGAGTCAGAAAAATCCACAGTGGTGGTGATAGGAACCAAACGTCCACCTCTAAAATCTCCGTCACAGGAAGTTATTATATGAAATGGTACTGCCTGATGCCTGAGACACTGTTTTGCGATAGCTGTGAGAAAAGATTTTGGCCTAAAACATGCTATTTAAAATTACTGCATGGCAGAAAGGAACATGTAGGATGTTATAAGACAAAATAGTCCCCAAACAAAACATATTTATCAGATTTATGACTATTTTATCAGCATCAGCATTACATAAAAAAGCTTTAAAGACATGCGTTGTTCACTGGTGGCTTTGGATTGTAAATAAAATGGCTAGATTTGTGTTGTAGACATTTAAACATCTGGTTCCTTTCACAAGTGTAAAGGAATCTAAGTCAGCAAGTTTACATTGCCACCTTACAATAAACCACTCCAGCAGACTTTGTTTGCATCTCAAGGTTACATCTGAAACGCCGTGGTCCTTGCTCACCCCTGGGCTGCAAGTGGCTGCCCGTACGGTGAGCAGGCGGACAGTAGCTGTAAGGTGGACTGCATGTCTGTGAGGGCAGAAGTTAAAATGAAGCCTGAGAGAGAGAAAAACATCATAACAGCTCTCACAGTGTGTTTAGACTGGACCCAGATCAGTTGGCAGAGAGTGGATTACAGGGGGATTAGAGAGGTGATGGTGCATAGCAATCTGACTGGATACACACACACACTTCTAGCCTAAACACACTGCAGTGGAAAAGGTGAATGGAGAAAAAGTAGAGATGCAGTGGTACCACTTTTTCCCTTCCGATACTGATACCTGATCCTTTAGTATCGGCTGATACTGAGTACCGATACTAACTCTATCTGGCCTAACTCATGATTAAGTCCTCATAATTATAAAAATACATTTTTTAAATATTCTAGTTTAGCAAAATCCATGTTCTGCGTCACAAATAAAACACACTCAATTTGGCTAGATGGCATTGGGTTATATTTATTATATGGATAAGAAATATTATTTAGTTTATTCACTGTAAATATTTAGTATTTACTAATATATATTCAGTAATAAGAACTATATTTAACAACTTAAGTTAATGTAAAATATTTGTATTGAGCAAAAAAGACCTAGCTAGCAGGCTGCTATGTTAAATCAAGGCTAAAGGCTGCCATGAGAGCCTGGCGGTTCCTCTCGCTCTATATAACATTACGACTGTAAAAGACTATAAAAGACCACATAGCGGCAGATGAGTGACACAGTATTGCTATCTGTGCAACACTAACAGCACTTTTACACCTATTACTACTACTGCTTCAAATAATAATAATAATAATAATAATAATAATAATAATATAAAACTAAGCAAGAAAAAGCCATATGTTACAGTGATCTAGCCACTGTGTTGATAGGCATGAATAGCAACAATACACAATATAAATCTAACAAATGTTGGATTAATAATTCATTTTTAATCATTTCAATCACAACCAACCAAATATATTCAAACACATTCAGTGATTTCAGGTTTGAAGAATCTTGATTTCCTCCTCTCTCTCAAGGATGTGCCGTTTACCTGATAGGGGCAGTTTTGGTGTCTACCAGGTCTTCCAGGTGGTTGTGAGGAGACCCATTTTCTCTTCTTTAATAGCTGCAGTTTTGGAGAATGAATAAATTGTACTTTTGACCGGACATTAAGTCAACGAGAAGTGGTCTCTGACTTTTGCACAGTACTGTATGGGTTGGACGAGCCATGATCAGATTTTATAACCAGAACGATCCATATTATGATGATTTGCTGTTTTGTAGTGTTTGCAAGCATCTTCTACATTTCTAACTGCTATATAGACTTAGTGATAATGTGGACTCACTGAATGACTGAACGCAGCTCTCTTTACACTCACACAATAAGGTGCTCATGAACACAGTTTTATTAGGGAATTAAACTCCTAGCTGGAGGCACTTTTTCAGAAAAGGACAGAAACAGATCGATACTGATTCAGTAAGAGTCGGAGGAGAAAGCTGCTCCTTATCCAATAACATTTAACCGCATCAGACAACTTAATCACACCTTCCTCAACACCAGCGGCCTGTCCATTCAAACGTATCTGTGTGCCAAGTACAAAAACATCACACAGGACTTTGACAGTAACTAATCATAAAAAATAACTGCAATAACAGTCTGTATGATATACTGTCACCTATCAACATGGACAAAAGTACAGTAACACTTTGGCCTTCAGAATGACTGCTGCTACTACTTTTAGCTATGCTAACAAACTGTATATACTATTATCTATATACATGTCAACTACTTCTCCACCCAACAAAGTCCTCACATTCTGGAAGTGAACTAAAACTAAGGCTGCATTCATCGCTACAGTCTTGGCAGGAGGTTTTCCAGCAGGCTGAGGGACGTAGAAATGGTCAGAGCCTGAGCGCGAAAGGTCAGCATTAGCACTAAAGGCCTAAACTTCACACACACCACTGTAGGCTTGGAGAAGATGGCTGCAGGGGACTCACTGTCTGTCTGTGTTGGCTTTGGTTAATCAATTCCACCTCAGTGACTCGCTGTCATGGCGAAAACCACACTGCTAGCCAGTGGGGTCATCCAAAGGCCTGCAGGCTCTGAAAACGTTCCTCCAGCAACGTACCGCCCCACCTTACCCACTCACTATACACCTTCTCCCTTCAGTACAGCCACAGTCAAAACTTTAACTCTTTTCAATACAGCCACAGTCGAATGTTCATCACACCTGATTAGGCACATAGTAATTACTGAACAATAATTCATTGTGTTTACTCAATAATTCATAGTGTATACAGAATAATTCATAGTGGTTACTAAATAATTCATTGAAGATACAGAATAATTTGTAGTGGTTACTGAATAATTCATAGTGGTTACTAAATAACTCATAATAGATACAGAATAATTCATAGTGTATACAGAACAATTCATAGTGGTTACTAAATAATTCATAGAAGATACATAATAATTTGTAGTGGTTACTGAATAATTCATAGTGGTTACTAAATAATTCATAATAGATACAGAATAATGATAGTGTATACAGAATAATTCATAGTGGTTACTAATTAACTCATAATAGATACAGAATAATTCATAGTGTATACAGAATAATTTATAGTGATAACTGTATAATTCATAGCGGTTACTAAATAATTCATAGAAGATACAGAATAATTTGTAGTGGTTACTGAATAATTCATAGCGGTTACTAAATAATTCATAGTAGATACAGAATAATTCATAGTGGTAACTGTATAATTCATAGTGGTTACTAAATAATTCATAGTAGATACAGAATAATTCATAGTGGTAACTATAATTCATAGTGGTTACTAAATAATTCATAGTAGATACAGAATAATTCATAGTGATAACTGGATTATACCTCTTAAGAATAAAAAACTGACTGATACAAGATAAATACAGATGCTAATGAAACACGTAATTCTGAGTTTCTGTTATTCTGCTGTTCAACATGAAATATTCACTCAGTGTAAAGGTCTTTAAATGGTGTACAAAATAGGTTTTCATACGATAGTGATGATATATCATATGATTATAATAGTGTGTTAGTCATGTACAACTTCATAGGTTTCAAATCAAAACAGTGTAAAAAATGAAGTTTTGACTGAACTTCAAATAATGAGTGAACAGAATAAGAGACGGAGATTAACATTCTGTTAATGTGCTGTTAGAAGTTTAATTACCACAAATGTTTAAATCTTTATAACGTTTTTTAAGCTTAAAAAACGGTAAAGTATGAAGATGTTGTACAGAACAGAATAATGAATAGAGCTGTAAATGACTAAATCAGTAACAGGGCTGCATAACACTGATATTAAAATTCATTTATTGAAACAGAGAGCAAATTTTAAGACAAATACTCTGGTAAGGAATGATTATAAATGGGTAATTATGTTACGTTAGTTAAACATAAAAACAGACAATATGACAAATGTTTTCCCCAGAAGAGACGAGTGGAGCAGCTTTATTTACCGCAGCACTGAGACTCGGTGTGTATGAATGAGTGGAGCTCACTCGGCCTCCTTCAGGGACATTCTGTGTTTTATGTCCACAAATTCCAGACTATTTTTCCAGGAAGAAATCATGGCCTGGGAAAAAAAAAACTTCTGCTGCCACGGCAACATCCCGCACAGCGGCCAAAAGACTTCCCTGAGTTAGAGCGGGAGAGAGAGAGAACAGCAAGAAGGAAAAAACGCCTGGGGATCTCAAAACAACGACATGGATATTACATTCAGTCTCTCTGTATCTCTCCATCTTTCTCTCGCTCTGTCCTTCCTATCTGTCTCTCACGCTCTCCTGCTGTGTTTTTCTTTCTCTCTCGCTTTATCTCACTCTCTCTCTCTTTCTCTCTCTCTCTCACTTTCACTGTTTCTATTCTTTTTTCACTCAATCTGTCTGTCTCACTTGTCTCTCTCGAAATTCTCTCGTCTCTCTCCTTCACTTTTTCTCCTTTTTACACTCTCTCCCACCTTCTATTCATTCCTCCTTATTTTCCCCTTTTTGCTCCGTTTTTGGAGGTCTCTCTCTCTCTCTCTCTTCTTTCTTTATCTATCTTTCTTTTTACTCTCTCCTCTTTTACTGTTATTCATTCCCTTTTACACTCTCTCTCTTTTGTCTTTATCTGTCACCTCTTTCATCTTTCTGTCTTTCTTTCTTTTTACTCTTATTCATTCCCTTTTTCTCCCTATTTCTCTCTCTCTCTCTCTCTCTCTCTCTCTCTCTCTACTCTCTTTATCTATCTTTCTTTCTTTTTACTCTCTCTCTACTGTTATCCATTCCCTTTTACTCTCTTTCTCCTCTCTGTCTGTCTTTATCTCTCTTCTTTCTCATCTTTGTCTTTCTTTTTTTCTCTTATTCATTCCATTTTTCTCCATCTCTCTCTCTCTCCCTCTCTCTCTCTCTCCTCTCCATGTGTCTTTTCCTCTCTCTCTCTCCTCTCCACCCGTCTTTTCCTCTCTCTCTCTTTTCTCCACCCGTCTTTTCCTCTCTCTCTTTTCTCCACCCGTCTTTTCCTCTCTCTCTTTTCTCCATCCAGATGCAGAAGGTAAAGTCTCTGGTGGAGATTCTGTCAGTGTGATTTAATATTCAGAGACAAAAAAGCCCCTAAAATGACTAGATCCTCCAAACTCCACCCACCCACACACCCACACCCACAAACCCACACCCACACATATAGGATCAGGCTCAAATCCTGCCCAAATCCTGCTCAAATACAGACGGCCCCCTGAGGTGACCAGGATGGACATTATAAAATACATTTAATTTAATTTAAAACAATGAAACTACCTGATGTGTAAATAACCAGCAGGTCACCTCTGATAAGAAATAAATACATTTTACATTAATGTCTGGCCTGTAGCTGATTGAGATAAGCAGAGAAAGTGTGGGGGAAAAGTAAAAAGTCGACTCAGAACACGTTTGTCTGAAGATGATGGTGATTTGAACTGACACTGAATAGAATTGATTCACATGTGTCAATTACTCAGTTGTTTGCACATAAATAAAAGGCGTTACATCAACACACTGGAAGTAAAGTGAAAGATGGCCGTGGCATTGATCTTAAATGTTTTATTAATGTGTGACCCACTGATATGGTTTCAGCTGAATGTATTGTTATTGTTGCGTGTACGCTCTTGTTTGGGAGAAAGAAAAAGCATCTTGTGCATTTTGTTTTGATTTTTGTCATTTATTGACATCAAAACAAAAAACAAGACCCTCCAAAAACAGCAAAACCTCCAGACATCTAAGGGTTAACAGGTAGTTCCACTTGTTTTTCACAACTTCTGTGTAATTAATGTGCAAAGTCATTCAAAATGGTTTGAAGTGAAATGCTCTGTTACAGAGAAATGGTCAGAATTGTTCACAGTGGTGGTGATAGGAACCAGACGTCCACTTCCCTCACAGAAAGATATTACGTGAAGCGCTTATGAATGCCCTGCCTGATGCCCAAGAAATGACACTTTAAATAGTTTTCAGGCTGAAGTTTTTAGCCTACAATGTATTTTTTTAAATGCGTTCATGGCGGAGAGATACATGCAGGGTGTTGTGAGGCAAAATAGTCCCAAAAGAAAACATCAAAAAAGAAAACAATGACTTTGCTTACATCTCAGAATTTTTTTTAATTGGGGGAATTCCCCTTTACCCTCTTAACAAACCAAGTTTTATTACGCACATCTATAACCTATGAACAGCTCCATTAGTTTGCATTGAAGTCCCTGTAGTTACTGAATAATAAGCCATAATATGAAATAACCCTGCAGTGTTAAGGGGTAAAAGCTTTATGGGGGTACATGCAACATTTCTCACTGCCTGTAATGTCCTGATGATAATATTCCATTATTATGTTGTAAAACCTTCACATAAAAACATAATTAAGTCCGAACACATCCGACGCTACACGTCACAATGGCTTCAACTTATCACAAGCGTATAATCTCCCTATTCATAGGGGAAATAGAAGAAGCATTTCTGCTTCCATTTGTCAAATTATTGTCTTATTACCGCCCTGCTTGCAAAGTGCTGCCATGCCACAATTACGCTGGCACGCACCGCATTCAAACCCGCAGTCCTCCGTCTTCCCTTTCACTGCGGGAAAATCTGGACTCTCCCATCAGATAATAATACCAGCAAACAAAACACTCTGGGCAATTACAAGCGGCTTATCCGTTCGTTTAGAGCACAGTGCATTACACAGCTCTATCAGCGTCCGGCTCACGCAGAGCGCTAATGCTCAGGGACGATAATGCAGGCCTAATCTAAATCGCCTTCTTACAGCATGAATCCGTACACGTCCCACCAGATACCTACCCCCCTTAAAGGATTCACATTTAAATCACATTTAAACAGATTTCCCTGAAGTTTGCTTCTTTAGATTTTTTTTACATTGGAGTTATGAGGCCAATGTAGCTACTGAGTAAACTGAGTGTAGGACCTGCAGGAATGGGAGCGGTGGTGCTTGTAAAATCTGCCCGGAAGAGTCACTGAAGGAAACCACAAAAGTCAACACCTGAAGTATGCAAAACAAGAGATAAGCAGGATGCACTGTGGAAACAAGTACTGCAGATTGGTGAAGTAAAAATGGAACACAACCATCAAAGGTACATTTGGAGAAAAAAGGAGCAGCATTTGATGAAAGGAACACCTTGTCAACAGTTAAACGTTGTCTCTATTATGCTTTGGGTCTTTTACATACAACTGTATGTGGTTTGTGACATACTATTGTCTATAAAATGGACAATGATTGCTGACTCAAAATTTATAGGAGGACATTTGGCAAATCACCATAGTTAAAAAAAACTACATTTCAAAGCAGTAGGTATGCATGAATGTGCTAAAACTGTAGACAATTCAAGACAAAGTTTTGAACAAGGTAGACCAAACTGCAGCCCACAACAGGACTGGTGGGGGGCTCAGTGGGGGTGAAGGTGGAGTTGATGCCACAACACTGGTTAGTTTATGCAGATCTTGTGGAGTTTGCAAATGGTAAAGTAAATGGACAGCTTTATTCACAAGGCTTGCACAACACACACAATGGACTCTCCAGAGATGATTAAACCATATTTTATGCAGCTGTCATCATATTTCACAAATGAATTATGCTTTTTTTTAATCCTAGAATGTCTTTTGGGTTTGCATCCCCAATAAGAAGGTACTTATGTAGTTTTGATTTCACTTATGCTGAAAGCAGCCCCCTAAAATCCCAGGCTTATTAAACACTAAGGCTTATTATTCAGTGACTACACAGACTTCAATGCAAACTGGTTGAGTTATTCTTAAGTTACAGAAGTGTGTAATAAACTTTGGGCCCTGGTTATTTAAGGGGTTGAATATGAAACATACTTTTATATGTTTTTTATATTCATTTACATAATAATAGTAATAACAATGAAATTGTTAAAAACAGTTACTACATTACATTACATTAAAACAGCTACTTACATTAATACTTACTTAATTCTACGCTGGGAATAGCAAAAACCAGAAAATCCATTCACATCCACAAGGCATGCGCAAAATAAGTCCCAGAGCAAACACAATGTTAAGTGCCTTTCCCACTGGCACAGCCAGAATTACCCAGTCATTCTGTCCTTTGATTTGAACCTCTAACCTTCTGGTTGCTGGTTTGAGAACCACTGATACAGAGATGTTGATAGATACTTCACAGAACCACTGAAATCTCAACTACAAGTCACGTGGTTCAGCGAAGCTGATTGGCTATCCAGTAGACAATGTAAACAACTAAATTCATAGTTTATTGCAACCAGTAGTTTATTTCTTATATGCAGCTTAAGAATTCAATGGGACATTTTCTTCTTTCTGTTCATTTTCTGCACATTCTGGTTTGGACACTGCATAGCACACATTTTTGTTTTTTGCAATTTTTTACTTTTTTTTCCAATTTTTGGCATTTTTGGCATTTGGCACCTCACACTGTGTGAGCTAAATGAACACATGAGCCTCACTGGTACTTTTTCAGCACTTTGTATTAGCCAAAGTTGCAATATAAATAACACTACTTTATCCTTAATGAGCTGAACTGGCTTCTCAAATAGCACAAAGTGCTAAGAAGTCAAAACTAAGCACTATGAACTGGCTGAAAATTTACTAGATGATTGCCAAACGCATGTTTGAAGCAAAAGTTGACTGATATCAATTCCAATCATTCACACTGCCATGCAAATTTGCTGAACGTCTGCGCATGACTGTCACACATGATCACAGACTCACATACGCGGAGGTATAACTCAGTCTCAGCACTACTTAACTGATAAAAGTAACTGAATACTCCTTTTGCAGCAGGCAGTTAAATACTCTGCAAGGCAATAAAGGCTCTACACAAGCTGACCTTTCCTGTCCTTGTGAAGGAAATGAGTTTTTACAGTCCTATTCAGTGAGCAGGTACCTGCCCATCACATCTGTTGTACTGTAACAGAAGAATTCCTGCATCCCTACAACCCTCCCCCACTCCAGCACACTGTATCTGCTCCCTCCACCGCACTGACCATTAGAAAGCTCTGAGTGACCTCTGCTTCACCACTTCCCGACAACAGCTTTAATGGAAAAGCCCCAAGCCTACGTGCCTGCAGCCTCTAGAACTGGGATTATATTCTGATAGGTGGTCCTTTTCTAGTGGGATGGAGGCTCAATCCCAACAATACAAACAGGAATTACAGGCTTAATCTAGAGTACTACAGAATCCATCCATCCATCCATCCATCCATCCATCCATCCACCCATTTTCTAAGCCGCTTCTCCATCAGGGTCGCGGGAGGGTGCTAGAGCCTATCCCAGCAGTCAACGGGCGGAAGGCAGGATACACCCTGGACAGGTCGCGAGTCCATCGCAAGGCAGACAGACACAGATACTCACACCTAGGGGCAATTTACCATGTCCAATTGGCCTGACTACATGTCTTTGGACTGTGGGAGGAAACTGGAGGAAACCCACGCAGACACGGGGAGAACATGCAAACTCCACACAGAGAGGACCTTGGTCACCCGGCTGGGGAATCGAACCCAGGCCCTCCTCGCTGTGAGGCGACAGCGATACCCACCACGCCACCCTACTACAGAATCCTTATGGTGTAAAATCATAAAAGAGCCAGAGTGCAGACGTTCATACATTATTCTAGTGCACTGTTAATCTCACCTCGCTGTGCTACTGAATCATACGGAGGTCCGTCAGGTGGGCTGTTGCTGTGTCATTTTGGGAGAGTGGACCGTGCAGAAGTGTGTTCTCTGTAGAGGATGTGTTCACTTATCTTTCCCACAGAAAATCAACAAAATAAGTCATTTGACCAGGTGTGCACTAACTTTTGCATGTTTTCATGCACAATTACTGTTTATTTATTAAAAAGTATTGTGTAAAAAGTATTATGTAAAGATGGCATGTGCAGAAGTAACAGCACATCATTTTTTTTCCAATATTTCAAAATAAAACTATGTTTTTTTTCCCTAAAATTTGTAGAAAAACACCACATTTATTTTGTTCACAGACGATGTGCATTTCACTCTTTAAAAACGATCCTCTATAAAATATCCTTAACACCGTCCCAGAAGTGAAACCCAGCAGAAGTTGATTTTAAGTGTTTTTCAGGTTCGAATTGATGGAAACTATCATTAAAACCACAATGTGACTGCAGGATTCCACCAAAAGGGCTACAAAGGAAAAAGAATCCAGTTTTTGCAGTCACTGCTCATTTAATTCAAAAAAGTTAAATTGCTTGTTTCCACAGGAAGTAATATTTTAAGACTGACCTGACCAAATACTTTTTAAGTTTTAAGTACTTTTAAGTTGTTACTGATTAAAATAACAAATTAATGTGAGCAGTGATTTTAGATGGTTTAACTGCAGTGTTATTAGAGATTAAAGGGTTTAAATTGCCAATCAGCAAATTTGTATGAAATAAAGAGAGAGAGAGAGAGAGAGAGAGAGAGAGAGAGAGAGAGAGAGAGAGAGAGAGAAATAGAGGAGTGAGAAACACTGAGTAATATTTATAAGATCATTAAGATCTAGTCTAAACATTACACATTACGCCGTCCCGGCAGGAACTGAAAGCAGCAGGCATTCAGTAGCTGACCGTGTGTCGACCTCTCACACCTCTAGGGAACAGAGAGAACTCCTGAGGGGATCGCCACATCACTGACACACGCAGTCTGAGACTGCCCGCTCTCTCTCTCACTCTCAGAGTGAGTACACTACAGCCTGCGTGTGCGGCTGAAATCAGAGCAGTAGCAGTCATTAAAGCGATAGTTTGACTGTATATCAAATTTACACAAAAACTTGCTCTGTAGAGGAGCTACTGATCGCTACTCTATTTGGTCCACTTTATTTAGTTGTACAGTTCTCTTCTACTCAGGTGTAGAGACCACCTCTATTCGGTTTCAGAGTCCACCTCTGTTTGGCTGTAGAGTTCACCTTTATTTGATTATAGAGTCCATCTCTATTTGATTGTAGAGACCACCTCTTTTCGGTTGTAGCATCAATCTGTTTTAAATGGTAGACCCCACCCCTGTTCAACTGTAGAGCCCACCTATATTTGGTTGTAGTGTCTAATTCTTTTCAATTTTAGAGTCCATTTCTATTCGTTTGTAGAGTCCACCTCTATTCAGTTATAGTGTCCAACTTAATTTGATTATACAGGCCACTTCCATTCGGTGTGTAGAGTCCATCTCTATTCAGTGTAGAGTCCACTTCTATTTGACTGCAGAGTCCACCTTTCTTGGTTGTAGAATCCACCTCTACTCAGTTGTAAAGTCCACCTCTATTCAGTTGTAGAGTTTATACATAGTAGAGTCCACATAGTAAATGAACTATGACTTAATTATGCTCAGAAAAACTAAAAGGAGCTGCAATTTGCTACTTTCCACCTTCCGTCCATTCTCTGTGTGACCTATCAATCACAGGGGGGCGTGTCTGCCAGGTGCTGCCTTCATGTATATTCAGGAGGTTCTGCACACACTTCAGAGCTCATGCACCACAGCAGCAAAGAGCAGGAAAGACCACATCTGCCTGCGAGGGTTCCCCCCATGTATCTGCTTTCATAAAAGTGCTGCCCTACAAGCAGATCACAGCACATTGGGCAACTACATAATGAACCCATTCTGGCAAACGTCCATGGCACTAAAACAGCTGGGCATCGTGCCACTTTTTCACACAGCCTCCAGCATAAAGGAGAGTTTCCGCTCAGCTGCACTATACGGACAAACATTTGTGCTGCCATTAGACTGCTGCACATTTTGATTGGAGTATGACTTTGTGATCACTTATGTGATACGAAACACACCAAAGACCAGTCATATTTCAGCTTCTTATTAGAGCTCAGAAATTGAATATCATGATTCATATTTTGTAATATTACGCTTTTCCCACACCTGCCCCCAAACCCTAACTGATGAATGACTGCTATTTTAAAGCAACATGCTTTAAACACGCTGACAGAGATTTGGAGTGTGTCAATGCTACAAGAGCGCTCTTCCAAACATCAGTCATTTGTCAAAGTGCTCTTCTGCAATATCATATCAAACAGCATTTGCCAACATTGCAATAACAGCTAGCAAACAATACGCTGTGGCGTCCTGCAGCTGGCTTTACCCTGCAGATGTTTTTGGCCCTGTCAGTTACAGAATAAGAGAATATGAAAATGGACTTTAGTCACCAGTATGTCAAAAACACGCAGTGCCCGGTAGTTGGAAAATGTAAATCTGCAGAGCAGATAAACACAGTGCTAACAGTTCTGTGACGCAACGTCGCTTTCAAACCTTCAGATGATCCCCAGAACCTCGCAAATGAAAACAAAGCTGCACAATAAAAACCCACTCAACCTCTCAAACTGCTGATCTTTTAAGTAGTGCTCTGTGATTTTGTTTAGTTTCGCTGAAAACAACCATTCAAATACTGACCATTAGCAGGACAAGAGAGAGAGATAGAAAGACAGATGGATCGGCAGATGGTTAGAAAGACAGATAGACAGACAGAAAGACCAACAGATAGATAGATAGATAGATAGATAGATAGATAGATAGATAGATAGATAGATAGATAGATAGATAGATAGATAGATAGACAGATAGATAGATAGACAGACAGACAGACAGACAGACAGACAGACAGACAGATGAGTGACTCAGCACACGTCTAATAAAGCGTTTTTGTTCAGAAACAGAGCACTAAAAGCACTGAGGATCATTCAGGATCATTCAGGACACTGAGGTGCACCTCACGTGCATCTGTTCCCCTCTGTCCACCACGCGTGTTTATTAGCGATATTGGATGATCTGAATGTACCAGGAAGCGTTCCTGGATTAGACATAGATCCTGAGAATATTACGGAAATGAACACTAGATCATTGTCTCAGTGATTAACAATGTCCTGTTTAGTACGAATGGCTTTTCAAAGTAAGATGCTCCAGATGTTTCTGTGGGTGGATTCAGATGATCCAACAGTTTTGGTTATGATGATGCAGGTCAATCCTTAAACATATTACACCAACTACTACTTCTACTTTTAAAACAGCACAATACGTGTTCTTACTGTTTAGCTTACAGACTGGAAATGTACACAGACTACTGCAGTCAGCTAAAGCTGGAGACACACTCATAGCTTTCAAGATAAAAAGCTTGAGGTGAAATAAATGACGATGTGACTTGGCTGTAATGTTAACTGAGGTAGCAAATGATCAGCATGCCATAGTGTTGTTTATGGTTCTATACGGGACTTTTCTGAAAAACGGTTCGTCTACTGTAACAAGCTTGACATTGTAAACAATAGAAGAACCCTTTTTGCTGCTATCAGAAAGGTTCTATAAAGAACACATATTCCATCAATCTGAAGAACGCTTTCATGATGCAAAGAATCCTTTAACCATGCAAAGGGTTCCATGAGTGCTCATGGTTCTATATAGGACCATTTTCTTTACCAAAGCACCCTTGAAGAACTTTTTTTAAGAGCGTAGAGAAAACTAGTGGTTTCTACGTTAAACAGGCTCCCACTGGAAACCAAAACTATCAGGTTTTAATCTTAATGCTGGTTTAAAGGTTTCCACGAGTGCTTATGGTTCTATATAGAACCATTTACGTATCACAGAACCTTTGAAGAACAATTTTTTAAGAGTGTAGTGGAAACTAGTGGTGTCTGCCTTACACCAATTCCCAATAGAAACCAAAACCATCAGGTTTTAATCTTAATGGTGGTTTAAAGGGTTTTAGGAGTGCTCATGGTTCTACATAGGACCATTTTCTTTACTAAAGAACTCTTGAAGAACCAATTTTTCAAGAGCGTAGAGGAAACTAGTTGTCCCTACATCAGGCCAGTTGCTGTCCAAAGAAAACCACGTATCTCCGTTTTTGTTGATTTTTTGTTTTCTACATTTCAACACACCAGTTGTCCTTCACGTTGCGCAAAACTTCATGATCCACAGACCAACAGAAGTGCTCTAAAATCACTTAGAACTAAATCTTTTCACATTGATTTACACTGAAAGGTAAGAGTGTTTTCCGTCTCTTCTAAAGTTACTATTTTGGAGATACTTGTTTTTCATTGGACAGTGACAAATAGGCTATCCTAACGGTGGTTCAGAGAGTTTTATGACTGCTCATGGTTCTACAAAGAACCATTTTCTTTACTAAAGAACCATTGAAGAACTATTTTAACAGTTTTTTTTTAATTCCCAATGAGCTTAAATGTGTCATGTGTTGATGACTATATGTGTTCGGGCTGTAATATGAAATTGCAATAAGTTGCAATATCTTTGCAGGCCTAATGAATGCGCAGCCTAGACTCCAGTAGATCGGCATGTCTGTTCTCACTTAACTTTCCTCTTTCTCTGTCAATAAATAAACAACGCGTTCACTAGTGATGCCGGTTGCACTGTTATAATGGCTGGGTGATCCCAGGACCGAAAAAAAAACTACTGGACACTTTTGCTCATACGTGAATATTATGCAACTGAATAAATGAGTCATGTCTTAACAACGTTCTTCATTTCCGAGAGACTGCTTTAACCCAGATTTAAAGAACATCTGAATTTACAGCAGCTTTTCTCATTAAGAGTAATTCAAATATACCCCCTCCCCCCTGTAATTTGCCATTCTTCCTCTCTCGTATTTCAGAGTACAATTCTCTCTTCTTTTCATCTTCTCACCGACCATTTATGACATCTGCAGCACTTATGGGAGAAAAGAAAACGTACTGATGTCTGAAAGTGTGCAATAATGGCAGGATAATGACCACGCTAATGCTCCGAGCTGCCATCCTGCATGTATGTGTCTCCCTTTCCAGTCAAGAGCATCAAATAAACAGCGTTCACCAGCAGAGCTCTCGCACAACATCCCTGATGATGTCCAGATACACGCTTTAAGTGCACATGAAAGCAGAGAGAGAGAGAGAGAGAGAGAGAGAGAGAGAGAGAGAGAGAGAGAGAGAGAGAGAGAGAGACAGAAACAGAGAGAGAATTACAGTAGAAGGGTCATTCCGTTATGTCAGAATGAATGCATTTCACAAAATTAAATCTGAAACAAAAAGGAACTGTATTTTATGTAATGCGCAAGCTTTTGAGCATGCACACAGAAAAAAGCCGCTCTGGTCCTCTCTGAGTAATGAAGCACTGAAATAAACAGAGCTGTTCAAAGTGTCAAGTGAAACCTGCTGAAATATCAGACGTCCTGACACATAAATACACTGACCTCACTGACCACGAAGTGTTACGACACAAATAGCACTGCTCCGCATTGCTCATTTGTTACTGTTCAATCACTGATGGGGGGTCAACCGTGTCTCTCACGCTACTTCGAGACATTTTCACAAAATACAAAAGCCCTTAACCACCAAAGCTGTGCAAAAAAAAAGAATAAAGATTTTATCACCTTTAATGATGTACAAACTACTTTGCGTCTGACTCGTACAAAAGCAGAGATTTAAACGCGAATGATGAATCAGTTTCAGCGCGTGAAATCAAGCGCCTTGTGTACTTCATTTACATTAAGCCTGCCCTAATTAATTCAGATGTTTTAGTAGGCAGACGATAAAAAACAAAAAATCAACACAATATAACAACACAACACTTGGGCTATGCAACACGATGTATGCCCTTCGCATCTTGAGATAGACCACCTTTATGAAGTGCTGGTTAACCCTCTCAGGTTATTGATGCCATATGCAACGTCAAAGGATGTCATACATATAAGAATAAACGTTCGGGAGTGCGGCATGCTACAGACTTACCTTCCTTTTTTAGCATTTTGCCATTTCTTTGAGGGTTCCATTGCAATCATATCCATTTCAGAAGCTTTGTAATCCAACCCTAAACTGCACTTTTTGGACACTGTCTTTTTGGAGACTTTGCACGACAAAGTCAAGTACAAAACTAAATGTCCTTCCTCTGTGATCATTGATCCATTTCTCTGTGTTGAAAAGAGTTACTGTTGTTAACATGGGTCGAGTCTGTCGACCAATCAGCGGCTGGATTTCTGACTCATAAACCAATCAGAAGCTGTGTTCCTGACTTGTCAACCAGTCAGAAGCTACTCTCTTGACTTGTTGAACTATCAGAGGCTGCATTCCAGACTCATCGATCAAGCAGCAGCTGTGTTCCTGATTTATCGATCAATCAGAGGCTGTGTTCCTAATTTGCTGAACAATCAGAGGTTCTGTTCCTGACTCATCAACCAATCAGAGGCTGTGTTTCTGACTCATCAACCAATCAGAGGCTGTGTTTCTGACTCATCAACCAATCAGAAGCTGTGTTCCTGACTTGTCAACCAGTCAGAAGCTACTCTCTTGACTTGTTGAACTATCAGAGGCTGCATTCCAGACTCATCGATCAAGCAGCAGCTGTGTTCCTGATTTATCGATCAATCAGAGGCTGTGTTCCTAATTTGCTGAACAATCAGAGGTTCTGTTCCTGACTCATCAACCAATCAGAGGCTGTGTTTCTGACTCATCAACCAATCAGAGGCTGTGTTTCTGACTCATCAACCAATCAGAAGCTGTGTTCCTGACTTATCAACCAATCAGAGCCTATGTTCCTGATCAATCTGTGTTTCTGACCAATCTTTCTTGTATTTTATTTTCCGTGAGGTCAACTTATGACATTCATGTGGATTTTATGTGCCAAAAACACCAGTTTCCAACCCCTCTTTAAACCGGCTGTTTTTTGTTACTGTGCCATATGTAAATGAGCACTGTTCTGATTGGCTGCCCTGTATTAGGTCTCATTTAAAAAGCAGTCCACTCCTTACAATTTCAGTGTGAATGAGTGGAGCTAAGCTGCTGTGGGAGGAATGGGTGGATATGTGACATCATAAAAACAGCTTATTCAAAACAGGCTAATTTTGCAGCTTAGTTTTCAACTGTGGACTGTATGAACAGTATGTTTTGAAACTATCAGCATTTATATACCGCAATTAACTTTTTTTACTTCAAAAAAGCAAGAAAGATTCCATGATATGGGCCCTTTCAAAAGGTTTAATACTACAACAACTTTTTAATGTAACACCACATGTGCTTTAGCAACAGGAGCACCCAGGTAAATGTAAGCAATAAGTGGCAGCGCTGAGACACCGTGCCATCTACCCCCACCCCCGACGTTCGGCATGGCAGCCATCACCCGCTGCATTACCAAATTACAGAGTGGAGCCAAGGCCATCACTCATCACTTCACATGCTCCTGCCCTGCCTATGCTATATGAGCAGCTGAACATGCTAAGCTGCTGCTCAGAGCCTTTCTCCTTTCCGTAAACTTCAGATAGAAGAAATGATGAGAGTGATGGCTGAATTTCGGTTTTGGTGAGACACAAAAAAACGATCCTAGGAAGGCCGTAGCTGTTATATGTTAGGTCGGCGTCCCAGAGAGGAAATGAAATTGCTTAACTTTCATTCAACTTGCTTCACGTCGATCCCTCTTCACGTACAACCCACAATATTAAGCCATTCGCAACACGACTACGTTGTGAGATTAAAACAGGAAGTCTTTTATAGAAGTGAGTGAAATGTCCACATCAGAGGTTTTTCAATACTCTGATTAGGCATAACATTATGACCTCCACCTTGTTTCTACGCTCCACTTACTATATAGGTGCGCTTTGTAGTTCTACAGTTACAGACTGTAGTCCATCTGTTTCTCTGATACTTTGTTAGCCCCCTTTTACTCTGTTCTTTAGTGGTCAGGACCCCACAGGACCCTCACGAAGCAAGTATTATTTGGGTGGTGGATCATTCTCAGCACTGCAGTAACACTGACATGGTGGTGTGTTGGTGTGCATTGCGCTGGTCTGAGTGGATCAGACACAGCAGCGCTGCCAAAGTTTTTAAACACCTCAGTGTTGCTGCTGGACTGAGAATAGTCCACCAACCAAAAATATCCAGCCAACAGCGTCCTGTGGGCAGCGTCCTGTGACCACTGATGAAGGACTAGAGCATGACCAACACAAACTGTGCAGCAGCAGATAAGCTATCATCTCTGACTTTACATCTACAAAGTGGGAGTGATAAACAGAGTGGACAGTGAGTGGACACAGTTTTTAAAACTCAGCACTGCTGTGTCTGATCCACTCGTACCAGCGCAACACACACTAACACACCACCACCACGTCAGTGTTACTGCAGTACTGAGAATGATCTACCACCCAAATAGTACCTGTGCTGTGAGGTTCCATGGGGGTCCTAACCACTGAAGAACAGGGTAAAAGGGGGCTAAAGTATGCAGAGAAACAGATGGACTACAGAAGTAAAAAGTAAAAAGAGATTAAAGGCATTTAGAAAAATTGAATCAACATAAAAGGAAGTAAAAGAGACCATGTAGAGTCATACAAACCAGGTGCCTGTTAATATTCTAATTCCAGAAAGCCCACGGGCCTCCACTCTGAGCCCATGGGCCTCCACTCTGAGCCCTGGGACTCCACTAGCACACTGAAAGTGCAACAGCCTGAAAAGACCTACATGTGCTTAGTGAGAGCAGAGCATGCCTTCAGTCTATGGTTGCACAATGTGGAGAGACTGTGGGACTGTCAGAGGGGAAGGAAACTGTAAGCAAATTCTGTTATCATTATGGTGATAAGTTATGTCAGCGCTTCTCTGAGTATTTTATGGGTATCAGTACTTTCACAACACTGAACTGCACACTTCATAAAAAGACAAATTATTTAAGGCAGATTCAGACAATATATAGAGCCTATAAACTACAGCAACCAGCATATTGTAACTGCGGAAACTCCACAGTAACAAGGACTGAAGCAAAAAAGCAAAAAGCAGCTGAGAACCTGATGACAGTTCATTATGCCAAGGATGAAAATGTCATCACGGGAAACAGAAGGGAAGGATGGGAATATCGTGGCAGTCAAAAGGAAATGCTGTAGCTCAAATGCCAACTTTATAGTTGGTAATTTTCTCAACATTCATTAAAGCCAGTTGAGAAAGGTTTAAATGACTCCAATGCTACATCACTCAATACTCAACCAATCCCAAGCTTCCATCTGTCTTTAAAATTACTTGAATCACATGTCTGCTTTGCTGCTTTCAGATGCTGACGTTTTGTCGATCCCCTCCTTACGCCCTACCACCACCAGATGGGTCCCAGCGTGGTTGCCCAGGGGGTAGGCTCTGCCCTTACCATCCCTATACAGCAGAATCTGCAAGGGTCTAGACCCCACGTGTTAAACACAAGGCCCACGGGCCAAGTAAGTCCGTGGCACAATCCTATCCAGCCTGCAAAATTATTTTAATTTTCTTTAAATATTAATATTAGCCCACAACTAGTACTAAAAACCCCACCTTGCACTGCTACAGTCCCACTGATCAGTCTGAAAAAATAAATATCATGACGTATCGTGAATCATGAAAATTTCCTAAAGTATCACGATATTCTTCCCTTATTGTCCAACTCCAGAATCCACTGTAAGCAACTATTATAGTATTCACTAAACTTTGCATTCATTTTTTTGGCCAAAAATAAAATTCTCAGCCTATTTACAACTATGCAAAAAAAAACCCACCACCCCAAGAAAAAAGAAAAAATGACTTCTGTTTTAAAGAAACATCTTGAGCTTCAGTGAATGGGCTTAAATTATGATAGCATAGCACGATATCAGAACTGCGACTGCAGTTACCCACGTCTTATTTGTCTTTACGCAATGTTTTACCTCTCAGTCTACCTCTCTCTCTCTCTTTCTCTCTCTCTCTGCCGGCCTTTGTCTTTGGCCCTGTAATCCCAATCTCAGTAATGGTGCTACTGCTCTTTCCTGTAGCTGGGACAGCTGTCTGGGTCATGAGGAGAAGATCCAGCTGCAGCGGTAGTGAGGTGTAAGCTGGTAGCGCTTTTTACAGCGCTGAGAGATTTGCTTGCCATCGAATGCAATCATATTCAACTCATACCACTAATCTGCAGAGCGCGTCACAGGCAGTGATAGCAGCGGGGGTATAATCTCGGGACAAAGAGAGAGAGCAAGGCTGACCTTAACCAGGGGATTATTAATCTGGGCTTGGCGCTCGGCAACGACGACCATGTAATACATCAAATTCCCGAAGAGGCCAACTGCATCGCTGCGAGTGAAATGATCTGCTGGATTTGGGTCTCATTAAATGTCCCCCCTCTCTCGAGTAATCATTATGCAGCCGCAAAATTAAAGCAGGCCGGATTTCTCTTCTTAAACTGTAATATTGTAAGTGCACAGTCAAGGCAGGAACACCATATCCATCACACCGGCCACAGTGTGTGTGCTGTTCTAGCTAAAAGCTTTTGCCTTTTTACATTCTAATGATTAGTCACAAAGGACCTGACCCTGGGTCACTACATGTGGGCACAATGGACGTAACCCTGGGTCACACTGCATGAAGATATCAGAGGTGTTTTGTGAAGCTAGACAATTTACTGGCCTGCTGTGACCCCTCTAGAAAGGGCCAAGAACACGAGCTTCACTCATAAACTGTATACTTTGTTCTGGTGCTACAAAAGAGAATGGAGGGAGGGATACTTAAAGAGATGTGTAGATACCCAGTAGCTACCTTATTCTTTTGAGCTTTTAGCTTGTTGTCTTCCTCATCTGACATGTCATGAAGATTTGATACTGACTGTTACTACAGTAATACAGTTGCAACAAGACATTCAGCTTCCTAGCAGCAACATCCTTCTGTTCTCACCAGCTAATGAAAAACAAAACAACAGTAGTTGTACCACCTTCAAGATATGTCACCAGAGGGGACTTTCCTCATCTTCAAATGGGAAAACCACTGTAGGATGCACGTATGCATGTTTACAAGATGTTTACTGATGTTTCATTCTTAACTTGATACTTTATTTCATATTTGCCAGAGCATCTCTGAGACTTCAGCTAATGACAACTGAGAGCTGACAATAATATTTAAGTGTCAGTGTTTTTAATTAAAACTGCTGATCTATTCAATTTGTTGACCATATAACAGCCAACAGCCCAGTGTTGCAACTGCTGGCAGTTCAGGCAGGACAATCCCACTGCAGCCTGTATGGCGGGGGGTTAGTGGTGAGCAGGCCCCTGGTTCTGTCCATCGTAATACCCTTTATATTACCAACTATGCAATTTTTCCACCCATGACTCATGCTATGATGATTACTGTAATTCATCTGTTAGCCTACATTAGAGCACTCAGGTCTTACTCTGCAAGTAAACAGCAATATTGCCGCATTTTTTTTATTAATTGCAGCCAAAGGCCCAAAAGATCCAGAAGGCCAACACATCAGAAGTCACAATTTTAGCTCATTAGAAACGGCATCGGTACATCAGTGACAAAACTTTCACATCCGCCCAAGTTCTGTGACAGTCCTGTTTGATGCGCCACTGGCCTTTGTCCATTCTGCTCATTCCAATTCGGTGGCACTAGTGCGTGATGGCCCAGCCCAAGCTGCAGTGAAAGCTTGACTCATTTTAATTCCATGCTGAAGTCAGTTTGAGTGACAGGCGGCAACACAAAGCCAGAAGATCGCGACCCGCATTACCGATCAGTGCTGGGACTCTCCTGCCTTCATATCCTTTACCTGAGCCGCTGCCAAGCTCTTCCGTCTGCCCTGAATGTTTAATGAATTTTCCCATTGATATTTCAAGAGCTTAAAAATTCAATAAACGCTTACAACCAGATTCTCATTCATACATATATATTGATTTTAGAAAAGGCCAATAACACATGGCACACAAAGTGCCTGGTCTAAATGAAAATCTTTTTGGGAAAACAGCCCAGTAATCAGGCTTCCATTCATTAAAGCGCTCACTTTTCAGCCTCTCCATATATAGCTGACTTTGAGTGACTGGGTCTGACTGTGTCTAGACCATTTTAACCCAGGCCTGAAATTCTCCACTGTGTTGCATGATATCACACCCTCATGCTCACATGTCATTCTATGCATGTTTGAGCCAAGCCCTATGAAAGTAAAACCCTATAGAACGGTATAATTCTAGGGCATGCACTGCAGACTAGCCAACTAGCAGTGGTGGACGAAGTACACAAATCACGTAGTTCAGTTAAAGCAGAGATACCGAAGGTAAAATATTACTCCAGTAAAAGTAGAAGTTCCTCCCTTTAGACCTCCACTTGAGTAAAAGTACAAAAGTATTTGCCATCAATTGTACTTAAGCATCAAAAATAAAAATACTAAAAGATTAATTAACATAATGCAACTTGTTACAAGTTTAAGTTGAATAAAAACTGGCTTTAAACTCAGGATCACAGATGAGCCCTTTTACTATGTTGATCTGTAGGCCTCTGTTCATAAACAGAAACCAGCCCAAACTAATTTACTATAAAATGAAATGGTGTTTGTAGAAATTCAGAAAAAAGCCACGTCAGTCTCGACTGCATATGTGGACATATTTCTATATTGTGCTCTATTTACACAAAGTTAGGTTAGTTCATCATTTATGTTGAACAGACTCTCACAAAGTTTTACGCCGCTGCGCTGACGTTGAACCGTGTGCTGCACTGGGTCGGTATGACCAAGAGGTCAAAACCAGCTCTAAACAAAGTGACCACTGTGCCCTGATGTTCTCGCTTCTTTTGTTTTGACTTTGAAAATGTTGTTTTTATGCATGCAAGCCAAAAGGAATGACCAATTTTGCATAATGTAGTGGAGTAAAAAGTAAGATATATGATTTCAAAATGTAGTGAAGTGAAAATAAAAAGTCGCCCAAACTGGAAATACTTCAGTAAAGTGCGGATACACGGAAAAACTACTTAAGTACAGTAACGAATTACATTTACTTATGAATTACATTTAATTACGTTACTGTCCACCACTGCTAACTAGCTAGCACACTTCCTATCCAAGCTAATCAACCTTTCTGGATGTGTTTGAGGTATAAAGTTCGAGTCTGTTTTGACAGTTTCCTTTAACGCTGCATTTATTGCACAGTTTTTTTTTTATTGTAGTCATGCTTCATTCTGTAGTCTGTGTTATGTCCATTTACGGAACCCCAGGTCTAAATTCCATTTCCTTATGGCCAGAATGAATGGGGTTCATTCCGGGCCAACAACAGGCTGGCAAATGTCCTGAATTACGAGGTCGTTAAAGAGCATTAATAATAATATAGCTACATGCGAGTTTAAGCTGTTCATCTGCCCTCAGTCTGTACATGGAAATACGCTACCACACTAGCAAAGCGTGCTTAGGGAGGCTGCCAGTCTAATGACGTCAATTCAGTGTGCAGCAGCTTTAGCCCACATGTAGCAATATTCATATTTCAACTCTTTAACAACCTCGTTATTCAGAGGATCCAGTGATACTTGAGAGAAGAATGTTCACAGGACAAAACGTATCAGGTTCTGAACATTTCTGTCTACTACAGGGTGCAGCAGAGGCCATTTTTCTAAAACCCTGTTCATTCTGGCCATAGAGACAGTCATGCTTAGACACGGAGTTCCTAATATGAGCATAAGAGCATAGCACCCACTACAAAATGAGGACATGACTGCAGTGGTCTATATCACTCTGGTTCAGTGCATCAAATTGAAGGCTTTTCTAACAATATCTCTATTTGAAGCCACGCCGCTGCAAGCTTTGTAGGAACGGCATTGCATGAAATGACCACACTTGCAAAACTGTGAGGTAAAGATGCAGTGAAATCTTACTATGTCAAGTTTGACAATCAAAATGATTAAATCTTAAATCTATATGAATTAAGCTTAAGCTTTTTTACTCAGTAACTACATTAACTACAGTGCGAAGTGGCTTAAGTTATAGAAGCATGTGATAAAAGTCTAGACCCGCAGGCCTCTCCTGGTCAAACCAGAGATTAACCTAGAGTCGGGGTCAGTTCACAGGCTCAGTATTATAAAGTTAACTTTCCCCACTTAAAACTTGCTAAGACTGCAGTGTTGATAAAGTAGGCAGTTTAAAAACTGCACTCAAATTGTGATCAATTTAAGGTTAATCATTCAGTCCATCCGTCAACAACGGACTCAAGTTTGACTCAGGTTTGAGCTGCATCTCTGACCGTTTCCATTTAAGGAACACACAAAAAAATTGACTATTTATGCAGTTTATTCTGCTCTTTTCCACAAATAACATTATTTCCAAGGCATCTACATTTCCCTTTTTTTTCCAAAACTACCTTGAACAAGAAAGCACATAAATGAAAACACAAGTCGCATATCAGTCGCATCTTATGTTTCGTCTAGGCTCACTGAACCAAACTGCGCTCTGAATAAACTTGCATGTCTACTTGGAAAAAGGTTACAGCACACCCAACAATACGGAAAACATGTTACTCGGAATTCACTGCTGATGACAGAGCAAATAAAATGCCCTTTATTTCCTTAATATGTAACTATTTTCTGTTTTTTCAACTGCTTTATAGTGTTTTAATCCATTCTGCTATTCCATGCTTAATGCAACGTTCCTTATAAAGGTCAATATCCTATGTGAACTGATTCGTGATTCATTATTTGTATCACTTTTGATGCTTTCCCTAGAAGGTAGGACAAAGTCTTCAAAAGCTTTTTCTAAAGCTTTTTTGCTAAAGCAGTCTCTTTATTCCACAGGTTCCTGCCATAAAAAGACAGCAGAAGCTGGGAAATCCCACTGGTCTGGACTAACATTAGTAAAGCACAAAGCCAGCCTGTCCTTTATTTCCACTTCTTTCTCCATCCATTTAATGATGACCTGTAGCACTGATCTCTATTCCCAGCCCCCCATTCCTACGCTGCCTCTTCTAACACACTAATTATCCAGCCATTGAATGAGTTGTAGCAGCTGGGTTGTAGCAGGGAGAACACAGTGTAGTACTGTGATGCAAGCAGAAAAGAACACGGACCTTCAGTGGTCTGTCTTGTGCTACACTCTTCATGATGCTGTGTAAGAGCATGGCCTGAAATAATCTTGATTGACCCCAGTTGACACCTACTATAGCTGGATTATTAGCAGCCTCAACTCTGCTCTTACTCAATCAGAATCAATGCAACAAAACAGTCAGCTACACACTAAAGGCCTTAGCAGACTTCTTGCAGAGACGACTCTCACCTGGTTTTAGCGAACAACGCGACGTAATTTCAGAGAAAAAGAACAACCGCAGATGTTGCGCACACTGGTCAGTAAAAAAGAGCCATGATTTAGGGGCAGTCGTGCGCTGGAGGTTAGGGAACTGGCCCTGTAACCGGAAGGTTGCCGGTTTGATCCCCAGCACTGACAGGCCATGACTGAGGTGTCCTTGAGCAAGACACCTAACCCCCAATTGCTCCCCGGGCGCCCCCTAGTGTCTGTGTATTCACTAGGGTGTATGTGGTGTTTCACTTCACGGATGGGTTAAATGTGGAGGTGGAATTTCCCCGGTTGTGGGATTAAAAAAGTATCACTTAACAAAGATGGACAACTTTGAGGAGCTTCGGCTTTGGCAGACACACTTTCACTGTGAAACAAGCATGAATACTTCCTAAATGTAAAATATTAAGTCTACTATTCGGTAGTACAAAGCACCAAAACAAACAGGGTATCTTATATTTAGGTTCACAAGACAACGAGGGTGAAGTTGACGTTCTATTCACCAGCTTCTTGTTTGAATTTTCCCGTTCCACCTTAAATGGCGGCAATCTTCTGAATTCAAATGTTGCCATAGTTAGAACAGTGAAAGAATCATATTCCAGCAGTCACGAAACATATCAAAATGTCACAGCGTCAGCTTTCGGCTTTGCATAACCCTCGAGAATTTCATATCGCAAGAAGTCCACTGAGGCCTTAAGACTGCACCACGTATTGCTGCTGTGAAGGGATGCAATAATACAACATACTGTATTGTATCAAATCATTGTATTGTGACTAGCATGTTAGTTTGTGGCTAGTATGTTAGCTTGGGACAAACATTAGCTTGATATTAGTTTGGGACACTATAAAGCACGACTTGTTTCATGTACTGTGTTTTTGTCATTTTGGATGCTCTAATAAACTTCAAATGGGAAAGAAAATATTATTGTAAGACATTTTCAGCCATTTTTTGCTGTCGAGACACCACTGTTCTACAGCGAATCAAATAATTGTGTGAAATCATTAAATTCCACCTGTGATATTTCTTGCAGTATATCAAAAATACATTGAACTAACGTGGTCAAAAATCTGTTAGCTTTATTGTAGCCAACATTATTTATGTTTGCTGGATCATTAGTAGAGATGCACCGATGCCACTGTTTCCTTTCCAATTCCACACGACTGAAGCTGTAGTATCGGCTGATACTGAGTAGTAGTACCAATAATAATTCTATCTAACCTTACTCACCCGTAAGTCTTGATTTTTATACAATTACATGTTTAAAATATTTTATATTCATTAAATCTATGTCCACAAATAAAACACTCAGCTTGGATTGTATTTATCAGATGCTTGAGAAGACTTATTTTGGTTTATTTACTGCATATATTTAGCATTTACTATGATATAATTAGAAATAAGAAACATGTTTAACAACTTAAATAAATGTAAAATATCTTTATTGTTCAAAACAGTTAACAACAGAACTGAACAGTATACAGATAAACCTGCGGTCTTTACACATCAGCACACAGCAGCTTCTCTGGCTCAATGTTGTTTTACATCCAAATTTCTCAAGTCCTTTGTCTCATTTGTGCGTCATGTTCACTGTCTGCGTCTCTCAGCTTCAGTTCAGTAAATTTCACAGTGTTAAAGTTCATAACCGCTGTTGTCGGAGGAAAACCTCGTATCATCAAAAGAAAAAAAACTTTACTTTTAATGTAAGTCAATGGAACCAATTTTTTTTTCAAGTCATCTAGGATAATTTCTTTTAGTCTGTTCAAAATGAAATGTACATACAATGTAAAGGGTATCAGATGTTTTTCAGATTATGTCAAAAACGGAAAAACAACAAAATCGGAGATCCGAGGTTTTCTTCTGACAGCAGTGCAATGTTAGTATCAGTGACTATCAGTGTTTTTTCTGGCCTAGTTTAAGCAACAGGCCACGAGACCCTGCTGCTGAATAATACAGCTGACCGACCGCAGGCTTGTTGTTACGTTCTGTCTATTGGTGCACATACATGCATCAGAAATTGCTTAATGGTGTCAGTCATTTCACTGTCCCTATCACTGATACTGCGTTTGAGTGCTGATAGAGTATCTGTACCATAATCATTAGACTTCCTTAACTCATCAAAACTACCTACAGAAACTCGTCTGGAACAACGCACAAACATATTTTGGGATTTGTCAAAGACCTGAATTGCATATGGGAACCTTCTGCAATTAATTTGCAAAAGCTAATACAGCATTAATGATAAATGCTATGTTCTGCAGCCCTGCCGTTCGATATAAAGAGCAAAGCAGTTTGAGCATTTTCACCGCGTCTGTGTTGAGTCTGTCAGCTCGTGTGGGAGCAGACCAGCCGGCTCAGTTGGCTAATGTGGATTGATAGAGCATCGTCCCAAAGGCAAGGTACTGAAATTACAGCCTTCAAACGCTCAGCAGCCACAGCAAAAACAACGGCTATGTTGTTAGTGGCGCAGACTCGGATTCTTAAGGCAAGTGCAGGAAAAAGCCTCCAATTTGTTGGTGGTGACCTTTGCCCTTGGCATTTACGCTGCTATAGCTCAATGTGTATGTGTGTATAGGTGGGTAGCCTCTCAACACTGGACTTAAGACTGAGTTTAACTGCTTATAAAAGCAGGAAAGGCAGACATAGCACAGCATTGATGATTTCTGCAGGACCTTGTAGTGGGTGAAAAACTAGAGATTTGTAAAATAAATGCATGAAATATATGCCATGCAGTCACAACAGCCTTTAGTATAAGGAGTGGTCCTGTTTAGAACCAAGAGCTGTACATAGAACCATTTCATGATTAAATGGTTTGTTGCATGGTGAAATGGTTCTTGATGGAGAATGTGTTGTATGTTGTTCTATATAGAAACAAAAATGGGTTCTGCTATTGCTATGATGTCAAGCTTGTAACAACAGAAGAACCCTTTTCCTTGCTTTTCAAAAAGGCTCTAAACAGAACGACATACAACACATTCTCCATCAATCAGAAGAAACCCTTTGACTATGAAATGGTATGGTTTTATACAGAACTCATGGTTCTACATAGAAATATTGCCTTTATTGAAGAACCTTTGCGAAACTATCTTTTTAAATGTGTAGCCTGTATATCTGGGTGTGTTTGTATCACTTTTGGTCAAACAGCATGACTATTTTGAATGTCCAGCTAAACAAGCACCAGACCAGCATAAAGCTAAGTTTTTGTTTTGGCCCATAAAAAACAAATTATGTTATTTACATCGCAGGTCTGGTTAACAGAAAGTACTGAACATGTACTAGTGTCCTCCATGTATCGATCTACCCTACAGTTTGAGCTTTGGGTTAAAAATAAATAACCAAGCAATAAAAACTGGTCGAATTTCCCAATTGGGCTGTAAAGAAATCAGAATAATCTATAAAACTCAATGATCACTTTATATTAGTTGTACACAAAAAGGAGCCTATAAAACATAAGGCACTCTTCCTGAGACAGACGCTCACTTGAGTTTTACGGCGCAGTTGGAGACTCTCCGATGGAATTCCTCTCTCAGTGTGAAGGTCTAAGCCTAATCTCTGCCCAGAATACTTAAAGGCCACATTTGAGATCAATCAATGTATTGAGTTCCGTCCTCCCTGTCACGCTGACCTGAGACAAAGTCTATTTCTGTGTCTAATCTGCTCCAGAGATCTGCGACATTTTAGCCCACATTTAGGTTCGCCTTAATAATTGATGAGAGCAGAGAGTGATTCTGAGGCAGCAGCACCTTCAGCTGCGAAACTAAAGCGCCTGCAGGCTTTGAGCTCTGTCTCAATCACCACAGGGATCTAATGCACACACAATATCACACGTAGCATCCAACATGTTGATTACATCTATATCAGCGCATGTCAGCATTCGTTTTGTTCAACTAAGTACTTGAAAAGTTTATGTACCTCTACACTACATTAGCAGTTCATGAAATGGGTAAATTGAGGCTGGTGTGAAAGACAGGCACCTAAAAATGGCTCTTTTGGTGCAGTTAGCAAGTTAGACAACTGTAACAAAACCGTAATAAAAGCGAACATAGTTATCTCAGACATTTCCTCAACATATTATAGTGCTACACTGATCTGTAACTGGCATGGCTGGCGACAGTGGGGTGAAGCTGTGGTTTGCTAAACTAATGTTGCTGTTAGCATGCTGGCTAACTCACCTATCATAAGCAGTAAAATCATAAAAATGTATTTAAGAATAACTGTTCTACACACAGTAATGCTACACAATGACCTGTAGCAAGAAAGTGTAGCTGATCAGTGTGGCTGATGGCAGTGGGGTGTTGTTAGCCAAGGAGCTAACATAGCAGCTGCATTTAGCCAAGGAGCTAACACAGCAGTTAGCAGGCCGGCTAATTCCCCTAACAAACAGTAAAAATTACAAATGAATAGATGAATATCTATCAGTCACCTCACTGTCTGCATATCATGCAGTTCCTTTCATGTGTTTATCTAGAGCCACTGGTAAAGAAATGTTAAACATTTGTGCTTGGACTCGGGCTAAGTTAGCACTTCCTTCATTTTGGAGGTTCAGTGCTGCTACGATGCTGCCCCTTCAGAGGTCAGCACAGCCAAAGCAGCAGCAGCAAATTTGAGTCTCAAATTCTACCAAAGTTGAACTGGTGCAAAGTTTTACAAATTTCTTTGACTCCATTGAATCCTTCATCACAGGAATTCCATTGACATGAATGTGGTTTCACTTGATGAGTGCCAGTGGTTTCAGACTTACAGCTTTCTAACTCCAGGCAGTCCAAACCAACATAACAGTTCACAAATCAGCTGCTTATGTCAACATTTATCAACATTAAATACTAAAACCCTCATTCAAGCCCCCATCAAGCTGTATCTAAGCTTTGCGTAGGACAGCCTAGATATGGCCTGTCATAAGTTTAACACAGAACCCACGTACATTATCATCTTTCATCCCCACTAAGAGATTAAATCAAAGCACCCACACACATACACGCAACGTATTAGCACTTTTTATCCCCACAAAGAGATTAATACAAAGTAACATGCAAGCAAACAGTCATGCCCTGGTCATTGTCGCCATAAAGCATGGACTCCTGACCCTTTAATAGGTCTGCAGCTTTATGGCAGCTGTTTATTCCACCACTTGAGCTGCAGAGCACTCACTGTCCATGCAACTCCTTAGCAGAGTTATGACGAAGGAAACCGGTCAGATGCCAAGCGTCCACTCACAATGGGCACTATATAGTCATCAGTCTTAAAAAGTGATGCCTGTGTTTATGGCTTACAGTACAGCTAGCTTCATTTCCAGCCACCATACATGCAGCAGTGATGTTTTAATACAGCTAAAGGTGGAGTGTTGTCTGAAAGACTTCGGGTGCCAAACAAACAGAATGCATTTGTGATATGTCACCACTGTCACATCAAAACATTAAATGTTTTGTGTTTTAATATTTTACACTTTATTTGATGCCAGTTGCCATGGCTAATGGACCAAAGGTCTCCTAATGGTCTTGTAAAAATTAATTAACTTTTAAGCCAAAGTTCGTTAAGTTTAGTCATTATCGTCCTTTATTTATCTCTGATTTTAAGCCAGTGTTGTCTTAGTTCAGTTGTTTAACATGAATTAATTTTATTTCCTTTCTGATTTCACCCCACAGAAGAACCACTTTTGGCTCCCTGCAAAACCTTTAGATGGACGGTTCTAACTGTCCGGGTGTGAAGAACTTTTTCAAAGTTTAAAGAACCTCCACATGATGTAAAGGATCTAGGAAGAACACTTACATTTTTAAGGAACCTTTACATTGTGTGAAGGTTCTTCACCCTCAGATATCTCGTTTATAAACACGGTTCTTTCTGTAAAGAACCCTTTGTGGCAACTTATTTTTTCATGAATGTACATTGTCAGCACATTAGTACATTAAAACACTGTGTGTACACTGTTAGCACAAACTGCTAAAAGGCATTCTGTAATGTACCAAAAAAGGTTCTCTGACTAGTAACAATAATGGAACACTTTTTGGTGCTGTATAGAAACATTTTTGAGAAGGTTCTGTAAAGAAACTTCATCCACATATAATCTGTATAAACTAGAATAACGATAAATTTGAGTTCAGCTGAGTTGGAACCTCAAACTATCATCAAATATCTTCTTTACTAAGAAAAAAGCAGCATAACCCCCAAAAGCGTAATGGATTCAGCCACATTTGCAATAGCAAATTCCTCAATTAAGGCACCAGAAATGCTTCCGTAATCAACCACAGCTCTTACAGACTGACTCAAGGTACAGTGACAGCACAGATTTCACACCATTTAGATGGCTGTCCTTCGGGAGACGCCACAGCGGGAGCCAAGTGACTGACCGGCCGAGCTGCAGCGGATGCTGACGCACAGCAAAGCATTGCCATGGCGATGCTTCCCATTTCCTTCAGAAAAGAAAGAAAATTCACTTACACTCACTTTTGACAGCCTTCTAGAATTAGAACTGAACTCAGTGTTCCAGAACCATGTTCCAGACTCTGGAGCACTGTTCTAGAGCTCTGCTCTTCTTCCGGAAGGCTGCCGTAACATGTGAACAGCACAGGGTGTTCTTCTCTGGAAAAGAAATGTGATGATCAAAGCGGTTTTCCTTCAAAAATTCTAAAATTCCAAAGTAATTCTGAATTTCTGAAGTCCGAACTAACTCTGCAGCTCCTACTCGAAGTTCAGATCTCTTAGATCTGCTCTGAGACATGCCATTTGGTTTGAAATCGGTTCATCTCTGTGGTGGTCACTCATCCTGCAAGCAGTGGACAGAGCAGAAGCTCTCATGGTTGGACAGATGCACCTGCAGATGTTTTCACCTTTGCAATTTGTCTAATATGAATTGTTATCACCCACATCGACGTTTTCACAACATCAGATAAGGTTGTGCACACATGAATATTCTCCACCGGTGGATGTGTAAATAGATACGGTGCCTAGCAATCTGTCAAGCACACAGAGAGATGAGTGCACAGGCAGAGCAGAGGAGATATTGCCCAAGCCAGAAGATAACATGTTTGCTGTTGTGCACCAGCTGCTACTGCTACACTGCTACACTGTTTTATTGCCTATAATACAGCTGGCAGGGCTACAAGGTGTCTTGGTATCAAAAATTTCATATTGACTGGCCCACCACAATCAGCTGCATGCCAGCCTTCCTTCTTCACCCTTTCAGAGTACACTGGTCACTTTATTTAGACAGGAAAAAATCAACTACCTTATTAGCTTTTTAGCAGATGAGTGCATTACAGTTTACGGTTTACAGATGCACTACAGGTAGTTGGGCAGTAGACATTGCTGCAGATAAACATTGTACTTTTTTTTTCACTAGCTACTGGGGGAGGGAATCACAGGGCACAATACGATACTGTCACGATAATGATGATATCACGATACTGCAATTCTGTGATACTCGATATATTGCAAGACAATCCTCTACGATACATCACGATATCCGTGTAACTGAAAAAAGGTCCCTGTTTTCCGTCATTTCTGCTCTATGAGTTACTTTTTCTTCACCGCAAGTTTACCCTATTCATTTAATTCGCCATTTAGCACCACCATGTGGAGTCATGCAGAAGTGAATCTAGTAAATCAGATTGGAGGGGGAGTCCATTTCGAGCCTTTACTGTTCATGCATGTTTCAACAAATAAATCGATATTTGGCGATTTGGCGCTGGTATATCGATATCGCATCGCAAAAGAAAACAATACGGTATATCACTGCATCAATATTTTATCCCACCCATACTAGCTAGCTAAGTACTCAAAGATGACCAAAGCTTGATAGTTTGCCATATTCCTAAACCTCCAACCAGTGTGTTTTAAGTTGGGGGTGCTGAAGTATTAAGCATGTATGTGTGGTGTGAACAGTGATGTCATGCAAAATGACTTGCGTGTCATGATGTGCCATAACGTGGCGAGAAATGACAATATACTCATATAACTGACACATTTCTCACCTTCTGGACAAACTTAATACACGACATCCAATCAGATTGTTGATACGTGGTGCAGTAACCAGTTATGTCGCACCCTCAGCCACACACTCAAACGCAATACTTTCTTAACATTCATTATGTCAGTCTGAGCTGGAGGACAATATTAGTCTGCTTTAGTCTGGCCTACAGCTCTGCACATACTGTCCATCTACGCACCTCAATCAGTGTGTCTTTTAGTGACATGTATCCAAAGCAGGAAGGCAGCGGACGAGGAAAGTGGTTCAGCTCGCTTTAATGTAATTACATAGTTATTCTGGGGGTGCTGCAGCATCCTCAGCCACCCCACTTCCCGCGTCCCTGCCTTCAACCTTCAGGCTTTGACGTTACCTGCACTGCAGCTTGTATCTAGTGGTTTGCTTGGTTTGTAAGCCATCATAAAAAGCAAAGCTAGCTATCGTTGCTTGGTTTCCTTGCCAAACTAGTAAGTAATGTCGGCTATGCACTGTAAAAATTGTTGTATTAACATACAGATGTTCAGACGGTATTAAAATTTTGAGTTAACTGAATTTCAGAAAGTAAGTTAACCCCTTACCAAGTGATGGGCCTGCAGGCATGCCCAAAGATTTATTACACTTCTATAAACTAAGAACAGCTTAGTTTGCCTTGAAGACCTTGTAGTTAATGAATAATAAGCCATAATATGTAATAAGCATGAACGTTAAAGGTCTAACAGAACAAGAATCTGTGTTTTATATCCAATCAACATCTTACTGAACTTCAAGTAACTCAATATTTTAATATTTTTAAAACTTTTCTTAAGTTGCTTGGTGTCCAAGGAAATCTGGTAAGTAATACATTAGCTGTCACAGCTGCTAGTTAAAGGATGCTTTTCATAGTCTGCGCATATGCAAATAGGTAACTTCAGCCACCATAAACAAGCTGCTGTGCTACCAGGTCTACACTAATGTTCAATCCCTCACTATGAGACGTCAAGTCAATACATTGTTTGTTTTTTGCATTTTGCTGCCTCTCAAACACTTGTTCATCCTCACCACCTTCTTTAAGCAAACCTTTCCTTCTCTCTGTAGGTTCAGTTGGATTTTGGCAGTTGGGGAGAGAGTTACAGTGGCATTCTGATTGGACACTTGCATTGAAGATTCACTTTTTATGGGCAGACAGCTTCATCAACAGATACAGAGGCCCACTGGGAGCTCTCTATGCGATCCCAGTGGCCAGTCAATCTGTGCCCAGCACCAATTGCCCAAAAACAGAACAGGCTTGATTTTTTCCATCTTGTGCCAGAGCCATCATCACATGTGAATCACCATCTAGCACACGGCACTCATCAGAGACAAATCCGAAGCTCAGCTGAGCTTTTGTCTCAGGTTCACACAGTTTCTAAAGCCCAAGGCCAAGCCAAGAGATGTTCCTGATAGACAAAGCATCTCAGAGTGAGCTGGCATTCTCTTGTCTAAATAGGCTGGGCGGCTGCGGGGAAACAGCTCAGTGATGTCGTGTGCAGGCTTACGAGACTTTCTTTAGTAAAGAAAATGGTTCTATATAGGATCGTGAACACTCAAAGAACCTTTTGTGTGATTGCATCGTGAAAGGGTTATGGGATATACAGAATGTGCTGTAGATGGTTTTTGAAAAGGGTTCTACATATCATCAAAACAGTACCTCTATTATTACAATGTCAAGCTTGTAACAATAGCAGAACCCTTTTTGGTGCTATATAGAACCACATACAACACATCATGCCAAGGGTTCTCTAAGTGTTCATGGTTCTATATAGCACCGTTTTTCTTTACTAAAGAACCCTTGAAGAAGTGTGTAGAATCAGCACTTTCTACACAATTCATCTGCTTGCTTTCAATGCACCATGATTAGGTGATCATTCTTATAGAACTACACTATCACTGGTGATAACTGTGACTTCTAAGGGTTAAAATTTGACCACCAGCCTCTTTGAAAACTACAGTCGGGGTGTTTTGATTGACAACATAAGGCAATAACTACCAGCAGATTTCAGTATCTTGCTGTCAGACTCATTCCAAGCTGTGGCTCTGCAGTAGTTAGAGGGAGGACCAGTCAGGCTAGTGTGCCGGCTCTTACGCTACTGTAAGCATGCAAAGGGTATAGTAATCCTAGATTAGCTCTCACTTCCGGGGACACTCGCTGAGCATGCGTTCAAGACAAGCTGTACTCTGCCTGCACAAGCTTGTGCATTTCTATTCATATCAGTGCATGTTTGACTGTCATCTAACTGTCCATTTGCATGGACTGGGGCAGAAGCTGCTGCAAAGAAGGACGTATTCCACATTACTTCCTTACCTTGGCATTGGAATCCCTGCTTTCCAAAGCCCCTACGTTAGAGAGACAGAGAGTGAGAGAAAGAGAGTCAGTCACATGGCCAAATAGAAGCGATGCATTAGATAGCTAGCCCTCCTAAATCCTCTAATGGGCTTTTAGCTATCAGTTGCCTTCCATGCCGCAAGCAATCTGAGTCGATTAAAATGATGCTGCAGTGGAAATGAACGATGTAAATATTTGATATGCTTCAATCTAGGGTCTCTCCCAGCTTTGTCAGAGAAATGAACCCAATCACTGCCTGCTGTCCTGAGGGACCCACCTGTGACATTAGGGCCTGCTAATGTCATTACATAACATGTACATAAGAAATGCACCATGGCATGCATATAGGAACATGGACCACTGTTGCACTGCAAAATTCCATGTTTTTTCCAGCAATTAGAAAGCTGGAAAGTTATAAAGCACAAGCAGGAAGAACACAAAAATCCTTGCAATGCATCACTAGAATTAGGTGAAACTGCTATGATGCATGCATGTTACTTTCTTACTGGAAACCAACCAACGATCTGAGGGAGCGGACAGCCTGGAGCGCACCCACAACAGGTTATTTCTATTTCCCACCCGTATTCAGGAAACCCCGCCTCCTGCGCGGCGATTGGCCTGTAGTATCGCTCTCTCTGCTGCGATAGGCTGGCAATTTCCCATGGATTGGCTGGCAGTTCCCACACCGTGAGTATCAACTACTGCCCAATCCCTGCGCAGGAAGGCTCGGCAAGCCGGAGAACGGGTGCGAAAGAAAACAACGCCCAGACCAAGTTGGTTTCAAAACGATGCGAATCGAGAACCAGCAGCGGCGTTTGTGCGTGTGGAACTGTCCGATCTCGAGCAACCGTGCGTCCGCAGCCCGCTAAAGTTTGCGGGGCCAGGCACCGGCGTCCACTCACCAGATGAAGTCGGTGCAGTGGCTGCAGAAGGTGGGCTGCTTGAAGAACCTGGCGATGAACTTGTGGTTCTTCACTTCGTGCACGTTCTTCTGCCTGAGCGCGCCTTTCCGCGCGAAGCGATTGGCAACGTCCGACGAGGAGGACTCGTTCACGTCAGCCATGGCAGGAGAGTAAACAAAAAGAAAAGCAACACGAAAAAAACTACAGACGGACGCCTCAGTGCAGTACAGTTCCTCACGGGCTGCTGGAAAGTTGGGCTCGTGCTGCTGCTCTCTTCGCGCTGCGCTTTGGCCCCGCTTTGATACTGAAGGCAGAAACTCGAGTCGACTTTGGCCCCCTCCCTCTCTCTCTCTCTCTCTCTCTCTCTCTCTCTCTCTCTCTCTGTCTGTCTCTCTCTTTCGCTCTGTCTCTCTCTTTCGCTCTCTCACTTACAGTCTCTCTCTGTCTCTCTCTCTCTCTCTCCCTCGTTTACTCACTCCTTCCTTCTCGCCCTCGCGCTGACGTCACTCCGGTCCCGGAGACGGCGGACTCGAGCTTGGAGTCGCGCGCGCGCGCGCTGGGAGCGCCCCCTCATGCTCGAACCGCCAAGGTGCAAATCAAGAGGACTTCCTAAATGTTCCCTGGGACCAGGCCAGGCTTGGCTGTTTTTTCAGGATTTTCCCTGTTAGCCAGATAATTTAGCCAACGTCCAGCAGGAATGTCCACTGGCTCCTTTCCACGAAAGCATCTTGGAGGTTTTTAGAATGCAAGACGTTCTCATTAAGCTGGATAAGTGAGAATCCATCAGTGGGAACCTCCTTTATTGGCTTGACACTGCTGTGTAACACTTTCTGTTACAAAGGAATGAATGGTGGTCTCTGATATTCGGAAAGTGCTAAATAATACCCAAATAACCGATATAATTAATTAATCTGCTTTGTGACCCTCCCTCCCCTCCAAACATGACCTGTAGTATTGCACAGGTTCAACACTGTCCTGCACTTAAGGCCTTTTTCACACTCTGCATTAACATGCGCCTTGGGTGGTGCAATCATAAGGGGCAAGTGCACTCGTTAGTAGAGCTGTGAACAGGTTTTAATGTGAACACTTTCATAGTGCGAAGGAGTTGGGTTATGAATTCATGCAATCTAAAAGTTTATAACAGCTCATACATTTACACTAACAAGGAGCGAGACTGGCAGAGTCGATGTGAGTGGTACTTTCCCTCCGATCACAAAATCTGATCACAGGCAGTCACTGGAGCCAAAATCAAGACAAATGTAAATACATTTACGGCATTTGGCTGACGCTCTTATCCAGAGCGACTTATAATTTGATTATTTTTACACAGGTAGGCGGAGGTAGTGTTAGGAGTCTTGCCCAAGGACTCTTATTGGTATAGTGTAGGGTCTTTGCCAAGGTGGGGACTGAACCCCAGTCTACAGTGTAGAAGGCAGAGATGTTACCCACTACACTAACCAACCACTCTAAATACTAATGTCAAGTGTGAACTATTAGATCCACTTATGATCAGATCACACAGTGCCAAGTGTGTATAACAGAGCCATCATTGGAATCAGAACTGTTTATTAGAATCAGAATTATTCATAAGTTCATCATGGTCACATGCAAGGAGTTTGTTTTGGTGGATTTTCACATCCAGCCTATTGCAATTTTCACCCAAAATGAAATTAATCAGCTAAGATATTTTCGGTGTCTGCTGTTATTGCTTTTAGCTATGCTAACATAGATAGATAATGTCCATGTTTAGAAAACAGTATGTCATACAGTGTCAGAAACCACATAAGCAAGTCTACATTACTTAACAACTCTATGCAGTTTGAGTTGAGTGGGTGATGATGTAGGCTTGCAGTAAGAACAGTGTAAATATGATCTGCATTGAAGAATCATGACAGGGAATCCTCACTTGCAACATTACAACAAAACAACATCTAAATAAACCAGATACATTTTGGAAATGAGTGCTCTGGTCAATGAAATATGACAGGAACTCTTTGGCTGTGATCGCTAAAGTTTGGTGAAAAAAGAACAGCATTTGATGAAAGGAACACCTTGCCAAGTGTTAAGATTGTGGTTGGATCTATTATACTTTGAGGTTGTGTGGCAGCCAGTGGCACAAGAAACTTTGCATGGGTAGATGGAAGAATGCATTCTGTCATGAAAACATGCCTCTGTGCGTATTAAATGCTGAATTTACATATTGGAACAATTTTGGATTTTTTTTTCTTCTAATATGCTCAATTTTAGTGCCATATTTAAGTTTCTTCCCTGTAGAAAATGTATTAACTTACTTTCACTTAGAAAATCAACAGAAGTAATTTGACCTCATATATTTACGCATTATCAGGTTTCCCATAAAACTAAGTGGGTTTTGCCAGTGTAAACAGCTGTTAGAGCAGTTTAAGGTTTGTGTTTGAACAGTTGTAGGTATAGATCCATGAGCAGGGAAGAGCGTTCCAAAAAGGTCAGAAGTCACTTCTGAATGCTGGTAAATGATGCTGGCGCTCCATTTCTCACTCTCCATCTCTCTCTCTCTCACGCTCCATCTCTCTCTCTCTCTCTCTCTCTCTTATTTACTTAGAGTTCCACAAGCAGAAGAGTTGAGATCTTGCAGCTTGCATTAACAAACCACAAACACACTGCTGTCTCTCTCTCTCTCTCACACACACACACACACACACACACACACACACTCTTCCTCTCTCTTATCAACTCTCTCACACTCACTCACTAAACCGCTCTCTCGCTCGCTCGGTAAGGATGAGGCCAGCTCTCCAGCTGCTGCTGCTGTGTCATGCAGGCCTGTTTGCGTCAGTCACACCAGAGAACGGTAAAGTATTTGCTGAATTTAAAAGAGTTACACAGCAGGGAAAGAGCAACTCGAGTGGAGACTCGTTTTTGCACTGATAAAAGTTAGAAATGTTTATATAGTTTATATATTTACTTCAATTTGTATTTGGTTAAAATCTTTTTTAATTATGTTCGTTAGGAATGCTCCAGTATTTTATAGTCAGCTGCTTTTTTGTCCTTCTGCCCTTATGCTGCCAAGCATTGTACGCATATTGAGAAATGTTGAAAACGTAGTCTCTTATAGTGAAAGGTGTAACACTGCTGACTAAATCTCAGCGTTTCTATAATACAGTCCACCGCCACTTCAGTTTCAAAGTATCCTTGGATTTAGAAATGTACAAATATGGCATTTAGGTTGTTATTTTATGTCAAATTTCAAATACTGTAATCTTTCCTGGGTTACACCACTGACACAATGTTTCTGTGGCAAATGTAGTTGTCAGAATTGAAGCAAAATGTATCCAAAACGTAAAAGACTAACCATGGACTGGTGTTAGTCTTTATTCCTCTGAGATGTCCAAAGAAGAGGAAAGCGAGAATGAAGTACGCCTTGATTTTTTAAAATAACATTTTATGTTTCAGAAACACTGTTGACAAAAATCTTGCTGCATGATTTGTTAGCAGGATTGTTCCGTTGATTCTCACTGGAAGTCATGTTGATGTGTTTCCCTGAACTTGGAGAAGGAAAAAAAACGTTGACTTAAGACACAAGTACAATGGAAGGCATTGGGCAGTTGCTGAATTCTATGAGTAAAATTTGAGATATTACACTATCAGGTGTTAGGAAATGACAGCTGTGAGAGCATATGTGACCAGCTTGGAGACAACACAATAATAAAGCAGTTTCATTTACTTTCACTTTCTGGAGGTGAAAGCTCCGCCCACACCACCTACACTGGTAATGAATCACCATGAAATCTTTCCTCTAGAAAGCAAGTCACATCTCCGAAATAGTCAAGCAGCTTAATTTACAAATGACTGCATAGGGAGGTCTTCAGTGTTATGACACTAGGCGGCCAATCAGTTACATGCACAGTTCAGTTCACTACCAGGGACTAGAAAATCAATTCAAGGTCCAGATCAAAGTCTGGAACATTTAGCAGTGTTACTGATAAATTCAGCAAGTGCCCATTGGATTAAAGTGAGTTTCAAGTCAATAGATTTTCTGTTTTTTTCTTGCTCTTTGAACTGTTAAGCTGCATAAAACTGCAAAAAAACTGGCAGAAGATCTTAGATGCGCCTTAAATGTTGCACTTTTTAAAATCTCTAAAACTCTGAAACTTGCAGGTTACTCTTAGTGAGCAAACTTTAAGAAAGATCCATGTTTTAGCTCCCAATTATGATTGTATTCTACAAACCCAGCTTAGGAATCAAACCCAAGTAAAAGAGGAACATCAAAAAGAAAAATCAAACAAGTAAAAAAAAAAAATGAACAGAAAGTACAAAGAACATAAAGTACACTCTTAAAAAAAGTTGTTTTTTCTACGGTCTTCACGGTTCTATATAGAACCATATATAATTGCTCAGATTGATGGAGAATGTGTTCAGTGTAGCACCAAAAAGGTTGTTCTATAGTATACATGGCATTGCTTGACAATGTAAGAACAGAAGAACCCTTTTTAGTACTATACAGAACCATTTTCAAAAAGCTGCTATATAGAACCACACATTCTCTTTAAGTGTCCATGGTTCTATACATTGGGACAGTTGTGGGCTGGAGGTTAGGGAACCAGCCTTGTGACCGGAAGGTGGTCGGTTTCTCAGAGCCGACAGTACATGACTGAGGTCCTTGAGCAAGGCCCCTAACCCCCAACTGCTCCCCGGGCGCAGCGGATAGGGCTGCCCACCGCTCCGGGCAAGTGTTCTCACTGCTCCCTATTGCGTGTGTGGTGTTTCACTTCATGGATGGGTTAAATGCGGAGGTGAAATTTTCCCGTTGTGTATCCCAAAGTGTATTTTATGTCATTTGTACTTTCTATTAAGTTTTTGCTATATTTGCTATTATTTTTCCTTTGATGTTCCTTTGCATCTGGGTTTGATTCCCCGGCCAGATGACCTGGGTCCTTTGTGTTCGCATGTTCTCCTCGTGTCAATCTGTGTCAGGCCAGTTGGATATACTAAATTGCCCCTAGGTGTGAGTGTGTGTGTGTGCATGTGTATGACTTGTGATGGACTGGCAACCTGGCATAGACTCCAGCACCACCACTCCCCCCTCCCCGGCTGGGCCCCACTGCGTCCCAGGAGGACATGCAGGTTAAATGGTTAATTAATTAATTAATTAATGGTCCTTTTGCATTTATTTATGTGAAGCACATTGAACCGCCCTTGTGTATGAAATGTGCTGTAGTAATAAAGATGCCTGTCCTTAGTGCAGAGAAATGCATAAACATGGTTGTCTGTGGTGACCGTTAGCTTTAGACACAGCTGATAGAGACTACGCTGGAGTACTACCAACTACCAACACAGACCGAGGCAAACACAGGGCTTAAATACATAAGGGCTAACAAGGGATCACAAGACACAGGTGGAAACACAAGGGGGGACAATCAGGGGTGGAGTAACCAAACAAGGGGCTGGACTAAAAACCAAAACAAAAACACGTGGGCTAAACCAAAACACAACAGAACACATGGACAGGACTGGGAGGGGCCAATCGTGACAACGTGCAGGTGTTTGTGTTGCATTATCAACCTCGTAAAATCCCAGGCTTGTTACATACTGCAGATTATTATTCAGTAACTACTGGGATTTCAATGCAAACTTGTTGAGCTATTCTTAGGTTTGTTTAATAAAACTTTGGCCGTTCACTTTCTAGTCATTAAAAAAGGTTAAATGTCAGCCTAGAGTCTAAGACAGTCTAGAAATTTGACAACCAATACCAAAACAATACATCTCCCCCCTTTCTGTATGAGAGTTCATTGTACTAACCTTTTAACTACCTTAAATGTCCAATTGGCTTGACGACAAAGAGCAACAGACAAAAAAAATCCAGACTTCAATGGAAAACTTTGAATAATTAAACCCTAACAATGTAAACAAAGTCATTCAAAGTGGGTTGATGTGAAATGATCCATTGCTGAGAAACGTACCAGGCAAGAATTGATCATAGCTGTGGTGACAGGAACCAGACATCTGGTCCTGAAAATGCTACCTGACTTCTGAAACAAAGAGTGTGTTTACATGCACTTAATAATCCAGTAACTGCAAAAAACCTGACTTTGTCAGTAATCCACGTAATCAACATGTTTACATGCACTTGAGTAATCAGATACAGGGGGAAACTCCAGGTTTACATAAGACAGGCAATAATCAGGTTTCTGTTTTGCAATAAGTCAATAAACTCTGAGCAGAAGATGTGATGTAATGTAAAACTAAAAATAAAAACTTTTAACGTCGCACCACTTTAGCTGAAAATAAGAACATAGATCACCTGGAAGATGAAGAATATTTAAATCTTTCATTTCTTCAACCACGTATTTGGTTTCAGCATCACTCCAAAAGTGCTTTACTGCCGTCTTGCGACAACGTTGCTTGCTGTTTTCCAGCACTGCGGTCTGTTTTTGAGCATGCTCAGACTGAGAAATCTGAAAGAAAACAGAGGAAGAGTTTATATGCACTGAGAAATCGGATTACTCAGTTAAAGTCCAGCTCTCTTCATCAGATTTCTTAATCCCGTTTTTAGACCTCACTCCAATCTAAGAAATCAATCGTATGCTGTTTACATGACCATTTGAATAATTGGAAAACTGCAGAATTTATGTTATGATCAGATAATTGAGTGGATGTAAACACGCTCATTGTTGTGTGACAGTTTTTTGAAGGTTTTGGCTGAAATCATATGTGTTTTAATTAGTGGTGAAGTACATGCAGGGCACCTTATGGCCCAATAGTCCCGAAAGAAAACAATTTTATTACAAATTTGCATTACATGTAATAAGGGTTTCGGATAGTAAATAAAATGTCTCTACCTGTGTTGTTGACGTTATGACCCCTGGCTCCTATCACCACCACGACTATAAAGAAATCACAGTACATACACAGTATTTCACTCTACGATGCACTATTTCACATCAAACCACTCTGAATGACTTTGTTTACATCTCTTACAACAATTGAACCATATATAAATACTGCTTTACGCAATCTAATAAAAGTGTTTAACAAAATTTGATGGTATCAAACTATGTGGGAGAGTCACAGCATGAAGTGCCCGGCTGCGGTCACTTCGCTCCAGCTGTTGTGGTACAGCTGTGCCTTGTACATTGTCTCTGTTCTGCCCTAGTGTGGCAGAGCAGACAAGCAAAGGTTTGTAAGTGCATCACTCAGCAGGCTCTGGTAGCGAGCAGTGCCTGGTAACAGCTGGGTGGAGCCAACCACTTCCTGTCTCAGCAGTGTGTGCCTGTCGGATTCTCACCCTGAGGGAAATTCCAGCAAAAACCACACAGAACAATTGTGATGGTTGCATATCATGACACCACTGACAGAGCTGAGCTCCTCATGCTCCGCCCAGAAATGCAGTCTGTAATTTTTGAAAAAAATTATTTTCAACATTGATGAGAAACTTTGTTTAGACAAAGGTTCAGTAACATGCAGCTTTTTTTACTGTCCTGCTGCGGCTCCACAGCAGAATTATATTTTTAGGTAAAAATAAAGTAAAATAAGGTAAAATAAAGTTCTGTTGATCATTCGAACACAGTTTTAACAATAAATGGAGGTAATGTGTATCTGCTAATTCACACTTTGAGCCTGAAGACTACTGGTCACCATAGCAATGCAGACAACAGTATTGCATAGCTAGTAGCTAAGAAAAAGGCAAAGAAAGAGATTAAAGACAAACATTTATAATTTGGAGACAAATTGTCTTATTTGTGTTTATAATCACTTCAGTTGGTTTCCTGATACGTTCAATTTGCAACAGGAAACTGTCAAACATGAAAAGCTGTAAAGCTGAAATCAGATTCTTGTTTTAAGTTTTCTGCTCCATCTTAAATGGTGAAGCGGTTACATTTAAGGTGGAACGGAAAAATTTGAACAAGCAGCTGGCAAATGAGAAGCCAACTTTAGCCTAATAAAAATGTTGTGATACATTTTACAAGAAACTATTCCATGTTTGCGGAAAAGTTTCCTGCCAAAGATGCGAGAAAAGCTTAAGAGCTAAAGCTTAAAGCAGGGCAAAGTAAGTCTGCGTTCTTATTTATATTATATTTTTTAGCTTATACTCATACATTAGCACATGCTGAGACATATATTTATAGTCAAGATATATTTATAGTCAAATAGGCATAAACCACCCAAGGTGATTTGATTTTTGTTGGAAGGAGAAAATGGCTCTCCTTAACATTTGGGTTGTCAACCACTGGGTTAGATGTTGAGGTTCCAGTTTAACCAATTAAATGACCAGAAATGGCCAACATTTTTATTGCATACTTAAGAATAGTGCAACCAGTTTGCATTAATGTGTCTGGAGTTACTGAATAATAAGCCTTAGTATGTAATAAGCCTGGGATTTTAAAAGGTTAAAATGCTACGCTACTGTGTGTTCTAGGTTTACACCAAACCTTCTTTTCTGCACTGATCAAGGTAGCGAAGTCTATATATATATATATTGATAGCAGCTATTATTGCTTATTATTTCCTTATTTAAATATTTGATTACTATTTCCAACATACTTTGTACACAATTTGGTTGCTATAATAAACAGGACTGGAGAGAGGGGAATAAATTAACAAACAAACAAATAAATAAACCGATATGCTACTTAACAGGCCTGTGCTGTTTGCTACTAAATTTTACTATTTATTCAAATTATTTCAGTTATATGACAAGAAAACTACATTTAGTCCACCCTAACAGTAGACCTTTTAAATGCATGCAAAAAAAAAAAAATAATAATTTTGCATGACTAACCCACTCTAAATGTATATATTTTAACAAATGTGTATTTTAAAGGTTATTTTATGTTGAACAGGATTTTGGCAAATTCTATAAAGCGTTCTGTAAAGCTTGTCCAACCGAGCATCTAAAAACATCACAGAACTGATGGTATTACTGTACCCTTAATTGATACAATTTTAAGGCATTCAACTGGGTATAATCACTGCACTACATTTCCAGCATCTGTCACATGCTCTTATCCAAAGCGACTTATAATTAGATTTTTCTACACGGTTTACACAGGTAGGCGAGGATACTGCTAGGAGTCTTGCCCAAGGACTCTTATTAGTATAGTGTAAGGTGTTTGCCCAAGCAAGGATGGAACCCATCTTCAGCATAGAAGGCAGAGGTGTCACCCACTACCCTATACTAACCAACATCATTACCAGTAGTTATCAAAGGTTATATCAAGAAACTGGAATATTCCAAATAATATCTTTCTACCAAAGGTAATGATTCATAGTTCTTGTATATTGAAATGGCTTGCCAGCAGCTCTGGCAATGCCTCCTCATCACTCTGCCATGGTTTCTTGACCACCTTCTGCTGTGCTGTTTTGCTGTCGCATTACGCCTTTGCAGAATCATCTGTCAGATAAGCAGGAGATGCCCACTTTAGATAACAATGCCTCTTTGTTTTGCTGTAGAACTGTTTAAAATAAGAGGTAATTTGGAGGCGCATTAACTAAGATGAAGCCTAAAAACGACCTCCCTATAGTCTTTGGTGGGGCGTGTTACATTTGCGAGCGTAAAAGTAGTGCAGTGACATCACATCCATATGTTACTGAGTGAATTACAAATGAGCACCAACAAAAAAAAACATAATTTAACAGTGAGATAGTGAAAGTGAGATATAAGAACACATCACTGCCCTCGATTTTCCAGTTTTATTATCAGATGGAAATTAAAGCCCAGGTGCTGAGCAGTATTGTTGTCTTGTGTATTGGAAGAAGCCAGCCAGATAATACTTTGCAATATGCAGTACTATGCAAATGTCAGAGACCACCTTTCATTTATTTCATTTCCAGTCAAAACAGCCAATAAGTATAAAGTTATTCATTTTTCAGAGGATGTGAAAAAGATACTGAAGCATATTGATATTGACTCCACATCAACCACAACCACCTGCAAGACCTGGTAGACCACCGACACGGTCCCCATCAGATAAACAGCGCTTAAAGCTTTCATCTTTGAGAGAGAGGAGGAAATCAAGCTGCTTCAGACCTGAACACATGTTTCTGTCTTTCCTTCCACTGTGAGAAGACAACTCAGCGCTATGGGTCTGAAAGGATGTGCAGCTGTTCAAGAAGCCCACACTGAGAAAAGAGACACACATCAAACAAAGAAGCTGAACAACGGACTGACCACCCCAGAGTCCAGACCTCAACATCACTGAATGTGTTTGATTACTTCAGAAAATGATCAACCAACTTCTAAGACTGAACTTCGGAGGTGTGGAAAAATATCCCTGCAGATTTCTTGATTTCTTAGAAAATCTGAAAGCGAGTCTCATGAAAAGAATGGACGCTGTAATAAAGTCCTGAATTTTTTTTTTTTTTTTGAGGCTTCTGTGTAATTTTCTGTGAAGTGTGAGTTTCTCCTGACATTGAGAAATAAATATCTTGAACTTAATTGTAGATTTGTCTGGAAACGAAATACATGAAGGGTGGTCTCTGACTTTTGTACAGAGGTTTATTGCATGGAGATTTCTGCACTTAATTACAAGTAACATATTTTATATACAGCACATTATGTAGTTTAGCATTTAGAGTGGTAACAAACATAGCTTGTGATATAATTTTGTCTGATTTACATGTTTTGCCCACTTTTCTGTTCTTACGGTGGTAGTGCTGCACTCATATGATGCTATTGGGGCCTTTAAAAAATTAATTGTGGTAGCCAGTAGCCGAAGCCAAAGCTAAGATTTCAGTGCAATTTGACTGTGAAATTAAGAAGAGCACAATTGCACGAAAGATGAAGGAAGTCACTCACACCTAATCATGGCCTTTTGTTTTCCTTTGGATGTTTCTTCAATTTTTTTGCCAAATAAATTGTAGTGATTTCCACCCACTAGCTCAGTCTCCCCCATCACACAATGCTACCAAGCTGGGAAGGTAAAGGATATCATGCACTGCCTCCAAGGCACGTAAAGCTCCACTGCATGTAAACATCATTGGACAGTTTAATATATCTGGAAGAGAACACAAACGGCTAATTCTGCTATGTCAGCTAGCATGTTGCTGAAGGATGGGGGGGCAACTTACGTCCACCCCCATATATGACTCCGTGCTGAGGATGGCAGGGATCAAACTTGTGATAGTTCGATGATAGAGGCAATACTAAGGCCTTAGCTGTCGTGGGGCAGTGGTGCTGAGCTTTACACATGGCAGCTATGCTACGCTGCTGGGCTGCTACGCTATACCACTGGACTGTTACCGTGCTGGGCTAGTATGCTATGGTGCTGCTACCCTACATCACTGGGCTGCTTTGCTGAGCCACTGGGCTGCTACGCTACGCTGCTGTGCCGCTGCACTGCTGGGCTGCTATGCTGCTACGTTACACTACTTGACTGCTACACTGCTGGGCTGCTTTCACACAGGCGGCGTGTACAAAGCGGCAGCGCGTCCCACACGCTGCACAGTGAGAATAGATTTGTGCACGTTATACAGCAAAATACACTGAAATAAGCAATTAAAATCAGTGCAAATCTCGCTGCTCCACAGCACAAACACTGTATGTAAGGCCAGCACGTTCTAGCTGTAGCGCTCACGCTCCCTGCATGCGCCGCTTCGTATCACTCACACCATGCAAAGGTAACATGAGTGAATCACGCCTAAGACAGTCATACAGGAATGACTGGTTGCATTTGAAGGGGAAAGACTGACTGCCATGGCTGTACATGCTGTAGGCCTTATTGATGCCTAGAAACTGAGATGAGTGCATGAGCTGCTGCACTGTAACATTCAGAATAGAGCAACAACTAAAGTGCATTGAGAACAGTTGCTGGTTAGAGCAGAATAGGTTGTGGGGAGAAACCACACTCCTGTTATGCTCATTTGTCAGTGTTCAGGAGGAAGTCTGGTTTGGCGGCGTGCCCGGTAAACCTTTAGCTTTACTTCTAGCCCACCTGGACTCACAGTCCAAAGACCCAGTGTCAAATATTGGTCACGAGAAGTTCATCTAGAGGAGGATTATTATCGCTAAGGACAGGAAGCGGAGACACTGGTTGTGCTCCTGCTCTCCTGTGCGAAAGCTGACAGTGCTGCTGGCAGAGATTAGATAAAGTGCAACGAACGAAAACAAAAACCGGAAATGAGCAATTTTCTCCACAAAACACAATCAACAGCAAGAACAAAATCACGCAAGAATGTCTGCTAATTTAAAATGAAATAACACTTACAATTGAATTCCACTTGATCCAGTTCAGTTCATAGATGCGATGATTAGGACAAAATATTTTCCCTTCTATATTCTATTATAATCTAATAATATAATCTATTCCAAAGGATTACAATATAAATGTAATCTGCCTTAGTTTTGGATTACTTGTTAATTAAAGATGCATAATTAAATAAAGAACAGAGAAAAGAAATTTTAAAAAAGACTTTTTAACAAGATTTTAACACACATTAAACACAAAACTGTTTAATAAAACAGAATGATGGACAATAGGTGACAGAAATATTGTGCCGCACGGAAACGGTCACTAATCTCACTGTTAGCAAAATGGCAGAACACAAAATATAAAAGAAATCTAAAATATAAAGATGACAGATTGCAAATATGTATGACATTACACTTTTTTGAGTGTAGACGTACAGTATATACTCAAACCTTGAGTATATTCAGAAAGATTTGCTCCCCAGGAAGAAAACGAAGTGATTTTAACAGGAAAATTAAACTAGGAGACTAAAAGTTCTGAGAGTAAATTACAGGGGAACAATAATGAGTGTAAAATAATCCAGTACAGTGGATTAAATGCAAAATAGTTAAAAGCTATGAATAAGTTTATTGATATACACTATTGCTTATTTCCATTTTCCATTTTTGTTCCTTGATAACTAATATGTGAATGTTGGTCGCGCTTGTGTGTGTGTTTCAGTTTGTGAGCGCCCTCCTCCTCAGGATGGATCAGAGCTCGTTGGGGGGCAGTATTTTTTCGAGCCTGGGACGCAGATTATTCTGAGCTGTAGCCAAGGATACACGCCCTCTGGAGGCTCCCGCAAGATGGTCTGCAAATCCGACGGAAAGTGGACCGAACGTACACTAAAATGCATACGTGAGATTAAACCCACACACAGCTCTCACATACAAATACACGTACAAATAAGGCCAGCGGAGAACCAGATCTATTAGGCCTTTAGGCCCAGTCCCATTTTATCCCTTGACCTTACCACTAAGCCCTTAGCCCTCCAAATGGAGGCTTTTCAGAGAAACACAAACACAGTGTTATGAGAAAAATAAAAAACATGTAGGATGACAGTTCAATTGACCAAAGAAACCCACAAGTTTTCTCCATTAAAAAAATTATGATAACTATCATATTGTTTTTAATATCGTTCCAATGTATTATGGTCATTTCTTTCATAACAAGCATGAAAATCACTAGTAGTATGCTGATATCTCTGTAGCTAGCTAATAAAATTTCCTGTTCTACCTCAAAAAGTCCAGCAGACCTGACACCTGAGGTGGCACAATGTGACTGCTGCCCCATTTAATGTAGAATGGGAAAATTTGAAGGAGGAGCTGGCGATTAACTGACTTTGCTTCATATTACAGAAGAATTAGGGGTGGGCATATGATGACCTACATGTTATTAAAGCCCAGTAGTGAGGTTGCTGAACTTTACCCTCCTCTGCTATTACTACCAGGGTCACCTGCAGAGCCGCATTAGTAACTCTTAATGAAGTAATGCTCTTTTTTATTTAAGGGTCCCATTTCATAGGGAACATTGCAACCTCTACAGCTTGTAACTCGAACCCAAGAGGCAAGGTGACACTCGAAAACAAGGGGTAGCGGTAAAAATAAGAAATGGGATTGAGCCATTATAGTCAAAATTTGGTCAAAAATAATGTTGAAACATCTCCAAGACAAAGCACCTAATGCTAGTTTCTGATAGTGCTCCTATGGGATCCTAGTACTATGTTAGCACAAAATTCGCATGAACATTTCTTGGCTGTTCTAGATTAAACACAGAGATCTAAAGCTTGTAAGTGACATTGTATGTTTTATTTGAATTGTGCAACATGCATTGAAATGTATTCAACTTTGTCGCAGTAAAGATTGAAGAGTCCTGGCATGGAATTTCTACTGCTCTTTTTCATTCCTAACAGTGAACTGAAACCTTGTTAGAGTATTATTCACATTTACAGCCAGTGATGTATCTTGAACTTCGGCAACCCGAATTTTAAGAAGACCCATTTTGTCCATTTTGCCATTGTGACTGTAAATATGTCTCAGTATGTGCTAATTTACCAGTATAGGAATAAAATTATAAACAAAAACACAGACTTACTCTGCTCTGCTTTAAGCTTTAGCTCAGCTATAGTTGCTTTTCTCGCTTCTCCAGCAGGAAACGTTTCCACAAAAGTAGAACAGTTTCTTGTAAAAAGTCTCTTAACGTTCAACATTTTACGAGGCTGAAGTCAGCATCGCATTCACCAGCTACTTGTTTGAATTTCCCTGTTCTACCTTAAATGGTGCCTGAGGTGCCAGAATGAGCTGGTGCACCATTTAAGGTGGAACGGGAGAAATCAAACAAGAAGCTGGCAAATGAGAAACTGACTTCAGCTGTGCGCCAGCCTTCAAGGTTAAAGGGTGAATTAGCAGATATAGGCTACATTACCTCCAGCATTTAAGACTGTGTTTGAACAATCAGCAGAGTTTTACTTTACTGCAATGAGGATTATTTATTTTTTTCCTTTCACCTGTGAAGCAAAACGTGATTGGTCAATTTGTGTGGTGGGCACAACAAAAACTGACATTGCCCTATAACTTATGACTCACTGTGTGAGTAAGAGCTGCATGATTTGAAAATACAGTAAACTCTAAAGTGATTATCATGGGCAGAACTCCCTGTTCAAGAGATTAAAGCCATTCACTAAAACAAGCAGCGACTAAGCGAATCCTGGACGGATCAATTCCACAGTGGAAAAGCCTTATGCAATAAAGCACACAGAGACACGTTACCAAACCTTTGATCCTGCTCTCATGGAAAAGCCGAATGAGGCCGCCCCCGTACTGGCTGACTACGAGAGACAGCAGCACACATAGATTTTCCTATAAATCCCAGTGCGGTTCTCATAAAAGCTACCCTGCTAGTTTTATCTAGTTTATAATAAACAAGAAAGTCAAGTGTTTTCATTAATCCCATAAAGCCATTTCAACTCATCGATCAACACAGCTTATCTTGCGCAGTAGAAGCTTCCTCATATACTGCAGTGATAAAGCTTAAGCAGCCAGTGCTTTAGGAAAGTAATCACATCATAACCACGTTATTCTACCATCTTAAATGAAGCTACGACATTTTGTTTGTTGATTTTGTTTGTATTCTTTTGAGTCGCTGGAGTTTTCAGAAACCCATATCTAAAACTTGAATGTTCCTTCTGAGATCCACTGATGATGTTTGTGTGGTTTTATGAAGCAAAAACAGTCAAAATTCATTTTTACATGACCATCTTATTCTTTAGAATTAAACATGCTGCTTTCTTGCTGTCCTGTTATAGACTGTTATATGTAAATGAGCTCTGTTCTGATTGGTTGCGCTATTGTGCCTCATTCAAAATCTCAGTCTGGGGTGAGACACTTCCTATAACTTCACTGTAATGGACGGAGCTTAACTGTTGAAGGTTGAATAGGTGGAAACGTGGGCATTCGCCACAGGCTCCACACTGCTGTGAGGAGTTTAGAGGGTGGGACCATGCAAAGTGGCTTTCGGAGCAGTTGAAAAGTATCTGTTGATGCGTTTTAGTTGTTGCTAGAGCCTTTTTTTTACTAGAAACGCAAGGGTGTAAACACTGGGTAACACAAGTTCCGCTATTGCCTTTCGGGTGGTTACTAACCTTAGAAATACAGGCGTTCTTATCACTTCAGCCCCTCAGAAAGGCGTGTCGCTTTATCTTTGTCATAGTTGCCAAAATTGAAATTTGAGAATGTGTCTGGAACTGTTGGAGAACGAAACATACAAAGTGGAGTCCAAACTAAATAATGGATATAACTTCTTTTACAGCTATCAGAGTACAATAACATCAGATTAGCCGTATTAGCTGGAGATGTTGAAACAGTTTGCTAACAATAAACTAGCTGGCAAAAGCTAAACACGTGTACATGCCGGCAGGGGGACTCACTGGGTTGTTATTGTCTATAGCGCCACTTTAGATGTTTCGGTCTCTCTCGGATACTGACAGCTTTAGTGGGAGAAAATGAAAACTGTTCCTCTGAAAGTGGCTGTATCAGCAACTTGAAAGCACCAACTGCATATTAACATTAGTCAACAGCAGTGAGATGCTGACACAGAAGTTCTTTTCCTCAATAAGACAATTTATTCCTCTATTAATTGCCCAAACTCATTATTCCTCTGCTCATCGACAGCTGACAAACCACTGAAACTGACATGAAGGCTGTTTTTGCTTCAAGCCCATCTACTATTGCTGTTATTGCTATTGCTTTAGCAGAAGCAGCGTCACCCTACAACGAGAGCTTCCAGCTGAGAAAATGTGGAAATGTGAAAAAAGGGCCTATTGTGTCCAAAGAGGGTGGGCTTTGTAGTGTAACTTTCAGTTGACTCAGCTTAGGTTATAATATGGACCGTATGGACAGGGGAGTGAACAGTATACTATGATAAAACTTTTTAAACCTTACGTATTTATTTAAAAGTAAAGAAAATTAAGTTTTATATGAAATGGGCCAGTTTTTAAGCATTTTTTTTTTAGTTTTTTAAGCTCTGGCCCACACAGCCCTGCATCAGTGAGGACAACCATTGTTTTATGAGCCTGCAGAATGCTTTCCTTTCATTGGTTCAGGAAATGTTTCCTCAAAGTTTTATTACTCACTCCTATAATTTAAGAATAGCTCAACCAGTTTGCATCGGAGTCCCTTTAGTTACTTAAAATCTTAGCTGTGCTGCATTCAAAGCCACTGTAAAATGATCATATGTGCACATGACTGCCTCTGATGAAGTAAGAACACGCTTTTTGTTTAAACTGAGCGGCTGGAAACTTATGTTCTTAACTAGAAATAGGCTGGTCACTTAGCTAACAGGCTAAATAACCCCATCATTATTATCACAGGCTTTAGCTTACAGGATGATTAACTGTAAAAATATAGTACAGTATAAAAGTCTGGATTCAACCCAAACATGCTTCATATGACTTTTGTTGTCAAACCCAGGCTGAATCCCAAATGGCTCTGTATTCCCTAAATAGTACACAAGCTATGAAAGTTTAGACCTTCTAGCATCTACAGCCAACAGTGCATCATTTATCAGGTGCGGATGAGTCCCAAATGACGATTTCTTGGCTATATTTGTTAGTGGTTCAGGAACCAGTATTTAAATTCCTAAGTAGTGCACTATGTAGGGCGCAGGGAGGCATTTGAGATTCTGCCTGAGCATGAGAAGAAGGGTTGTGTTGGATTGGTGCTGAACCACACTCGCGGTGGTAATTTGGTGACCCAAAAGTACTTATAAAGCTAAAAGAACAGTGCCGTGTTATCATTTGTTCATTATTATACAAGAAAAAGTTCAAAGATTCATGAAATGACTGCAATATACAGCGATGGGCGACTGAATGTTCTCCTTGTTAAGCGGTCAACAATACTATAATCTAAAGGAGTGACATTTTTTGGCAGAATACTATTTAGTATTTTCTAAAAAAATTATTTTGCCACTCCATGTCACATTGTGCCGAAAAACACCCTTCCCTGGGATAAAATCACAGTCACACATGGCCTCTTGTGGCAGATTGCTTTAGTATATAATAAGCCTGAGATACTAAGGGATTAATATAAGTTTTGTGATTCTAAGGGCATTAAGGTGGGTCTTTTGCAGGTGATATGGAAGTGAAGCACTGGTATAGGGGTGTTTGCTTCCAAGCATTGATGCCGTTTCATCAACTGCACTCAAATCACCACTGGTTTCAACTTAAATCAGACATTCAGTAGTTCACACACCATTCAGAACATTTGTTTTTTATGTAACATTAATGAATAAAGGCTATAAAGATTACCAACATCAGATTAGTGTCAAGCAAAAGCAGCTGACCCCTGTCCAATCTTTTGCACAGCGAAACGATGTCCTGCACCAGACACACCCGAGAACGGAAAGGTGCATTACGACAACATCGTCTACAAAAGTAACGTGACGTACTCCTGTAACGAAGGGTAACGTTCTTCTTTCCTACAAATGAGCAAAGTCGCTCTGCATCACAAATGAAATGTGTTAAAGAGTAATTCAAATTGATGTTGTGTAAACTGTTATGTGTGACTGTAAGCCTTCTCAAATGATTTCAACCCTGTGAAACTGTTAAGCAGTGAAACATAATTACATTTGTGGAACAAATCTACATCTGAAATATCCTGAATATGATTAAAAGTGTTTCTAGGCAGATTAAAACTCAGGTTGTGAGGGTGTTGAAGAGAGAAAGCAGGCGAGCAGTGTGCTCTTGACATGTGCTTTAGATGTTAACAGCACTCTGGTGTTTGTGTTTGTTTGTCAGGTTCATCCTGCAAGGTGCCAGGTCCACAGAGTGTTTACACAACGGCCAGTGGAGCAATCCTCCTCCAGAGTGTGAACGTATGTTTCTTCTGATTAGAACAATATGAAACAAGAAACTGTTCAAAGGTTTGGAATCTTTACTATTGCTGTAATTCTTTATGCAATTGTAGATTTATTCATGAAAAAATCATCAACAAAACATAATTCAGTAAAAAGTCATTTTTAAGTTATTAGGAGTTGCTAAATAATATTATATTATTTACTGATGTACTGTAAAATTAGTCACTAACTAATAACAGTGACGACTAATGTAAAAAAAACCCCAGCTGCTCAGCGCCATATTATAGTCCCGTTTGTCTCTTTTCTTTTTCCTCCAGCTGTTACTTGTGGTCTTCCACATATTCCACCTTACGCGAAAATAGTGTACGACCGGCCGTTTAAAGGGAACATCACAACATTTGGTTTTGGAGGGGAGTATCAGTGCCGACCCCCGATGGTTCTCTTCGGTAACAAGAGAGTGACCTGCGGGGCCGATGGTTTCTGGACTGACCCACCGGAGTGCAGGCGTAAGAGCAAAACACAGCTAGAACTGACCTTTTTATTCTAGACCAGAGGTAGAGCACAGAATAAGAAATCACCAGAGAAGCCAATGAACAACATCAAGACAGGCAGATAGATAGATAGATAGATAGATAGATAGATAGATAGATAGATAGATAGATAGATAGATAGATAGATAGATAGATAGATAGATAGATGAGTATGTATTTATGTGTATATATTTATTTTCATTGTACATTACATACTGGCTTATGGAAAACAGCAGCAGACAGAAAGCTCTGATTGCACACAATGGCATGTTTTACTCTATATCTCACTTTGTTTTGTCCAGTGGTGCTGTGTCCTGTGCCCATCAGCATAGAGAACGGCTTTCTGTCATTCGCTTCCCAGAGAGAGTACGGCTATAAGGAGAGAGTGAGGTATGGCTGCCCAGATCCATTTGTGCTGGACGGGCCGATGGATGTTGAGTGTGAAGAAACAGGTCATTGGTCCAGAACACCCGTCTGCAGAGGTACTGCGGTCAAACGTCCAAACATCTCTGTGAAACATCTCATAATTGTGATCTGAGAAACACCTGCCTTTATGACCTACCTTCTATTTTCACTGTTAGGTCTGACCACAGGACCACTGTTGACCATATACTGTATATGTGGCAGTGATGTTCACAAGTCTGATTTGAGTCTCAAATTTCATTTAGTCTTGTTTCTAACTGCAAACATCTCTACTAAAAACCTCATTCAGATTCAGATTCAACACAGATTCAAACACGGCATAACTGACCTAAAGACACTGAAAACAATTTGAAATGGTCGGTTAGTCTGTAGTTTTAAAGTATGTAAACTAGCTAGCTAGGGCAATAATTAATCCCTCTTTAGTAAGTTTTAAAGAAATGTGATCTGTAATGTACTAAACCATCAGCTAGATTGGCTGGCAGCTTTAGCTGTAATAGCTAGTGTGATATGTGATAAGTATGTGCTAGCCAACAGTTTCAAGCTGCTTCTCTTTCTCTTAAACACTGCATTTACTGCATGTAGCGTTTCACTTAGTTGTGTCCATCAGACTGAAGGTTTTTCTTTTTCTTTAATATTTTGTTTGCATCAAGCTAACCGTGGTCCACATTTACAGGGAGTCATACTACATAGTCCAGCTCTCTTTAAACCTTGAAGCACTTTAAGTCTATTACGGATATTCAAATGGCACATTATTTCAAATGTTGCTTTTCTTCAGTATTTCCTGACATTATAGGACTAGTCTATTAGCCTGTTAGCTGTCTGCCACATTTAATGTTAAACAAAACCCTTTACATCACATTTTTACTTTTATTTCATATTACTTCATAACAGAAAACATTCAATTTTATGTAATGAAAATAAAATTTGTGACTACAATTATGTGCATTTGTGAGATCCTGCTGGTGTGGGTTTCCTCTCTTTCAGTGATGAACACAAAAGTGATTTCAGTAATTTGTAAGTCGCTTTGGATAAATGTAAATGTAATGTAATGTAATGTAAAAAGTAATAATAGTAGTGCCCTCTTGTGAAGAATCTTCCACCTGCCAACTAGAGAATAACCTGTTTTGAAGGTTTTAATTGAGTAATTAGTTTTAATTTAATTTACTTTTAGTTTTGAATAATCGCAACAGCCCTAATTTAAATACACAAATATATTTTCTTTTTCTTTTGCTGTCAGCTCCTTGCACTGTTGACATTAAAGTGGGACGCATCTTATACAAAGGCCAAAAAATTTGGATTGAAGATTTTAAGCCCAACCGGGTCCTTCACGCTGAGCAGATAGCTGTGTACTGTCTGAATAAGGAGAGGAATTGTGGCTATCCTGCAACAACCCAGTGCTTCGATGGAGTCCTGCAGACACCAAAGTGTTATGAAGGTAAGTGCAGATCTTGCTGAGGTGTTGATCCTCAGATCTGCTGGTAGCTCCACATTCATGCTTTTAGTCTATTGGGTCCACGATTAAGGAATGAGTTTCCTGAGTCTTGAAGAAATTCTGGATGTTTCGCTCTTTTTAAAAAGAATCAGAAGACTTTTCTTTCTAGACGTGTTTTTATAAATTAATTCTTGTTTTGTTTTAAGTAATTAAGTAAGGTGGAACAGGATAATTCAAACTAGAAGCTGGCGAATAGCTGACTTCAGCTTTATGTCATCGAAGAATTAGGGATTGGCTATAATACACAATTATCGTACCCCCCCCCCCTCGAAGGCATATGATTCCCTAAATGTAACTAAAGCCCACCAGCGGGTTGCTAAACTTTACCCTCCTCTGCTGACACTGCAGACTGGCAGGGTCGCCAACAGAGCAGCGCTAGTAACCTGTTAATGAACCGAGTCTCTAAGAAATTCTGGAGGTTTCTCTCTTCTTAAAAAGAATCATAAGACATGCTTTTTAAACATATTTTTATAAATGAATTCTTGTTTTGTTTTAAATAATTCTGGGCCTCTTAAGAAAAATCATAGAACTTTTCTTTTTTAGACCTGTTTTTGTGAATTAATTTTGCTTTATTTTAGAAACGTTGGATCTTTTAAGAAGATCAGTGATATTTTTAAAAATGTAATATACAGCCATACACTGCTAACGTGCTCAAAGACTAGGACTATTGACTTGGGACTCGACTTGATACTCGCCCGTACTGACTCGTGACTTGAATCGAGAATCAACTACCTTGACTTGGGACTTGAGAGTGAAGACTTGAGACTTGTTACTTGCAGTTTAATGTCTTGTTCCCACCTTCCCCTGTGTATGCAACCGCCTACTTGTGGCTTAAGTATCAAAGGTTCACCTGAAGGCCTCTGCACAGAGTTTTCTGGACAGATGTGGTTCTTTCCACAGGCACTTACCTGAGTGCATGGTACTTCTTACAAAGTTATGGGTGCTTTCCACACAGAATGTTGAATCCTGTCCTATGTATGGCTTCTCATGGGTAAGAGATTCAGTAGTGTTCTTTTTAAAAGTCCATCACTGGTGACCTGTCATGCTGGTTTTTCTGGCAGGGTACTTTGTCAGTCATCTATCCAACTCGGCTGTATAACAAATTCACACTTCTCTGTCTGGTAATCCAATGGACAAGTTTGAGTTTGGCGGTTGCCAGGAGAACGGTACTTGTCTGACTGCATTGTGCCAAGTGTAAAGTTTGGTGGAGGGGGGATTATGGTCTGGGGTTGTTTTTCAGGAGTTGGGCTCGGCCCCTTAGTTCCAGTGAAAGGAACTCTTAATGCTTCAGCACCAAGAGATTTTGGACAATTTCAAGCTCCCAACTTTGTGGGAAGTTTGGGGACGGCCCCTTCGTGTTCCAACATGACTGCGCACCAGTGCACAAAGCAGGTCCATGAAGACATGGATGAGCGAGTTTGGTGTGGAAGAACTTGACTGGCCTGCACAGAGTCCTGACCTCAACCCAACAGAACACATTTGGGATGAATTGCGGGCCAGGCCTTCTTGTCCAACATCAGTGTCTCACCTTACAAATGCTCTTCTGGAAGAAATTCCCATAAACACACTAGACCTTGTGGAAAGCCTTCCCAGAAGTGTTGAGGCTGTTCGAGTTGCTAAGACTGGCCCGACATCATATTAAGAATGGGATGTCACTCAAGTTCATATGTGTGTGAAGGCAGATAAGCAAATACTTTTGGCAATATAGAGTATTTACTTAACAGCCAACATGAGTAAACTCAGTCTCATACTGTTATCATGAGAGGCTTTCATCTTTTTATTTGGATCTTGGATCTCTTCTACTACTGTCATCAGATCTTTATCAGTATAATGTTGTTTTAAGAACTAAACACCCAGCCAGACCTTCTGTTTTGAGTCTGTGAGTGCAACGTTAATACGTTATGATGTACAAGGTTGTCTGAAAAACTCATGCCTAATCTGAGCCGACACCTTCAGTGAAAGGAACAGGGAGTTCCACCTTAACAGTAAAAGTCTCAATATATTTCTATTTCAATAAAACAGTTGAAAGAAGCACAGTTTTGGGACTGGGCGTGTGGACGGACAGTCCTTTCAGAGGGTCAGGGCTGATTACAGTGTGCTGTGAATGTTTCAGACCAGGAGCGGTGCACTAATGAAATTGCAGAAATAATCATTATGTATCATGTTTTCCTCAGAGCCCAGTGCGGAAACCTACAAAACAAACCCTAATTCTCTGCCTTCTGAGATCAACATGTGTTCATGATCACCTGCAGAGGAAAGGAGGACAGGAGGAAGAGGTGAAGAGGCTCTTTGGTTTGACAGAAGAAAAACACTATTGATTCATGCTTGAATCTTCACAATGAGGAGTAACAACATACTGACCCAGTTAATCTCTCAAAGCTTACAAATAAAGTGCTTTAAACAGAGACTGGTGTCCATCACTTTTACCCAACGGTGAAGCTACACTCTTAGATGGGGTGGAGGGTCTTGTTGGTGGGCCCTAACCAGCCCAACACAAACAAAAATAGAAATAACTGTTTATAAACAACAAACAAAACACATTTGCTGCTTAACTGGCATCATTATTAATTTAGTCTCTCTCTTTCTCTCCCTCTCTCAGTCTTTCCTTCTTTCTCTTTCTGTGCCTTTTCTTTTTAGTGACTCTCTCTTCTCTTTTATTTTTCCTCTGTCTCTTTCTATTTGTCTTAGTTTCTGTTTTTTCTTTATTCATTCACTCTCTGTCTTTCTCTTATGCTTTTTCTTTCTTCATTTTCCTTTCTTTTTTCTTTTCTCTGTTTCCCTGACTTTTTCTTTTCTTTCTTTCTTTCTTTCTTTCTTTCTTTCTTTCTTTCTTTCTTTCTTTCTTTCTTTCTTTCTTTCTTTCTTTCCCTCTCCCTCCCGTTCTCTCTTTCTCTCTTTCTCTTTTCCTTTCTGTGACTCTCTCTTCTCTCTTTTCTTTTTGCACTCTCTCCATTGTTCTATTTCTATGACTATTTCTCCTCTCCCTTTTGTTCTCCCTGCCCTCTTTCTCTCATTTCTTCCTGTGTCTCAGTTTCTTTCTCTCTCTTTCTCTGTGTAATAATTATATGACTGTTTGGTCACTAGATGGCGCTCAATGCCTGTGTTTCTGAGTAAAACAGTGAAATTTAGAGCCAATAGAAAAAGAGTTCAGTGTGAGGATGAGCGCCTCTGAGTGGCAGCTGCTGGGACTGTTTAACACTCAAACATAGTGAAAGGTTTATTTCACTCAAACAGTCTATATCAAGCCATCAATCACCAATATAAACAATCTATATCAAGTTTATTACTATTATTATTACTATTATTATTTATTATTATTATTATATTAAGTAATTATATTAATCTAAACCAATTAATTAAATTAGTACTTTAGGAGTATTTTCCAACAAAAAACTATCATTTTCATTCATATAACAATAAGAAGAATAATGATGACGATGATGACGATGACGATGATGATGATGATTACTATTGTTGGTGGTGGTGTTATTTTATTGTTCTTGTCGGTGTCGTTGTTGTTTTGCTATAGCTGTACTGCTGTTATCATGATCATTGTAATTATTATTGTTGTTATTATTATTGTTGTTGTTGTTGTCGTCCAGCAAAGGCATAGTTAGGCAGATCTTCTGATCAGCTGTTTGACTGGAGGTTAAACTCAGCTGAGCTGTCAGTGAGAGCTGTGTTTGAGTCTGGAGTTCAGTAAAGACCTTCAGCTCTCTGAAAGAGAACCCCTCTCCCCACTCTATCCTGTGAGCAACAGCTGAAGCAGTTGTGCTTTAGTTGCTCGTTCTTTCTCACTCGCAGCCCGTCTGATCTGATCTGATCTGCTCTCACCTCTGTTGTGTAAGACTCCACAGAGCACGGGCATGCTTTATAAATCAAAGGTGGTCTCTGCGTTTCGGTGGGAGGGAGAGAGCATCTGGGCCAGAGAGGCTTGCGTAAACTTCACGTCTGAAAAGTCCTTCTGAAGTATCTCTTATCTCAGTCTGGAGCTTTTCTTCAGCATTTGTTCTGAAGCGCCCAGGCCGGACCGGGTCTCGGAGGGGCTTCGGCTGATTTATTCACTTTTACTCCTCCCTTTTACACCCTCTTTTTCTTCTTCTTTTACTCCCTCTTTTACTCACGCCTTTACCTACACGTCCAGCGCTCTATCATCTATGTAGGACATGATCTCTCACCACCTGTAATCTGTAGACTCCCTCCATAATGGGATTTTGGTCCCATTGGATGCAACGTTCTCTCTTTATCTTACGTGTTGTGAAATATTTGGTTGTGGTGTTTTTCAAAAGGGCACATTTAGTGGAAAACCACATTTTTTATCATTTGTTTTGACTCCTCACATTGGAAGAAATGTTGCTTTGATTGAACTTGAATCAGATGCATACATTAGTTTCATAGGAATGATAAATATTCACATTAGCACAACCACTTATTACCAAAGAATAGCTCAATCAGTTTGCGTTGAAGTCCCTGTAGTTACTGAATAATAAGCCTTAGTATGTAATAAACCTGGGAATGAAAAAAGATGGCTCTTTAAAAGGTTCTATATAGAACCACAAACACTCAAAGAACCTTTGCATGCTTAAATTGTTCTTTGCATGGTGAAATTGTTCTACAGATTGATAGAATGTGTGTTGCAAATGGTTCTATATAGCACCAAAAAAGGTTCCTCTAGTGTTCCAAGCTTAGTAGCAGATCCCTTTTTGGTGTTATATCGAATTTTCTTTTTAAATATTCCATTTAGAACCACATACAGCACATTCTACATCAATCTGAAGAGTGATTTCTTCATGTAAATTGTTCATTGAATGTTTATGTTTCTCTGTAGAACCATTGTCTTTAAAATGATTCCAGGGCAGGCTAGAGGTTCTTTCTCCATTATAACTGAATGAAACAACAAGCAATGTATAATTTGATTAGAGTTTTAATCCAAAATTGATAGTAGAATAATTACCTGACAGCACTATTTGGGGGGGGGGGGGGTAACACCAGCGGCTGAGTTTACACCAGTGACAACAACACTACTGAGCATCCAGTCAGGTGACACTATACAGACTGTACTTCAGCTCAGGCTTTGTTCTGAGGATGTAGCTGGGGCTTCCTCTGGTGTGTATGTGTGTGAGAGAGAAGGAGACCAGAAAGGTTAAATGAGTTTATTTGGAGGCTACAGGACATGTTCAGTGGACCTGGTCCCTCAGTTATAGAAAGCAGTGCAGTAAACCAGCCCTTAGTGCTGTTCCAGAGTTAGACTGAAAGTTTTAGCTTGTATTTTTCTGCTTACATTATAGAGGGTGGGTTTTAGTTATTATTATTTAAGGGCTACCATCTTAAAACCTCTTTATTCATTCCGCTTCCTGTTAAAACAGCTAATAAGTACAAGTTATTCATTTTTAAACCATTTTCAGGAGATTAGATATAAGATCATTCATGCGCATAAGGAAGAAGAAAGAGCGGAGAAAGAAAGGAAAATAAGTGATAAGTTTCAAAGCATGGAGAGTTTAAAGTTACAGAGAAAACGATGCCTAACAACCACCAGTTCTACAGTTACAGACTGTAGTCCATCTGTTTCTCTAATACTCTGTTAGCCCCCTTTTACCCTGTTCTTCAGTGGTCAGGACCCCCATGAACCCTTACAGAGCAGGTACTATTTGGGCGGTGGATCATTCTCAGCACTGCAGTCACACTTATGTGGTGGCGGTGTGTTAGTGTGTGTTGCACTGGTATGAGTGGATCAGACACAGCAGTGCTGCTGGAGCTGATAAAATGGACAGGGAGCGTAGAAGCAAGGACCATTCCTGACCATTCCTGTATTTGTGATGTATATATTATACTGTATTCACATGGAAATGATGTACATTGAAATCAGTCCCATTCAAAGCATCACTTTTTTCAGCGCAGTAAGAGCCCCTCATGTGGAGTCCTGTTCCCTCCCTCGTCTGGCTGTGGCGAAACGCTGAGAGGATTATAAGCAAAAACGTGAAAGCATCAAACGTCCAGCGTGTAATAAAAGTGTATGTTATTTGTTGTCGGCTACAAAGTGGAGATCAGTGAACTTCAAACGACATCTGGACGCTGATGTAGAGGCACAAGACGTGTGGATAATGCCGCCAAAGCCGGTATGAAATATTTACACTCGCATGCATACATGCTTACGAAGGCAATCTGAGCAGAACGTGGAGCTCAGGCCAAAGAGGACGCATGTTTACGTGAGTGCAAAGTGAGTAAAGTAGATTCAAACAGGGTATGAGTTGTCAGAGTGTGCTGTGATTAACCACATCAGCTTTCTGCTTTCTATCTGTTAACTATTATTTTTACTGTGCTTCTCTACTTCTGACAGCAGTGCATCAACAGTTCTGACCTAGTATCTTCAAAATAAAGACTAATTTTCTGAAAGATGTGACTTAGTATCTCATAATAATGACTGACAATCTCAAAATAATGTCTATTACCTTTAAATGTTTACTTACTAGACCTGAATGAGTTATTTTCATAAAATATTGAATTATGATGTCAAACAATAACTTACTATGTTGAAATCATGGCTTATTCTTTTAAAATACTGACGTATGAGGTCAGAATAATGAATCCATCCATCCATCCATCCATTTTCTAAGCCGCTTCTCCGTCAGGGTCGCGGGGGGATGCTGGAGCCTATCCCAGCGGTCTTCGGGCGGAAGGCAGGATACACCCTGGACAGGTCGCCAGTCCATCGCAGGGCAGAATAATGAATCATTTACTCAAAATATTGATTTTGAGGTCAGAATAATGACTTATTATCTCAAAATCCTGATTTATGAGGTGAGAATAACGACTTAATATCTCGAAATCTTGACAGATGTGGTCAAAATAATGACCTAGTACCTCATATAAAGTCAATATTTCAAGAAAACAAGTCACTGGGATACACTTTATCCTCAGATTTAGATAATTTATTAATAAACAGCGAAACTACACATTAATCAGCATCATCCATAATGTGAATGTGCCAGATTTAGCCAGATGGCTTTTCTTCAAAACAAATTGAATTAAACCCATGAAATGTATACAAGACACAGAAATAAACAAATGAATGATTAATAGTAAGAATTATAATTAAAGATACTAAGTCAATATCTGGAGGAAATCTGTAATCCTTTCAGGACACTATGTTAATATTTTGACTTATTGCTGCTAGAAACAGAAAAAGAAATTAAAAAAAAAAAATTTAAAAGTCAATTCTTGGTAATTGGCTTCCATTCATTAGCCAAATGTTGAAAATGTACATTTTTAATGTCTGATAATGAAAAAACAAAATAAAACGCACCTTCAACTGGGAACACCTAAGCCCAGTATATCAGCATGGCTGCTCACATTATCAACTGTAATACAGTCTGAACAGCAAATCAGCTTCTTTAGTCAACACACATGTGCAGAACTTGGTTAAATCAATAATATCAACCATAAAGTTCACTGTTTTGAGAAGGTTAAAAACATGAATATTACACTTTTTCTTGATTGCTTACACGCATCTCAGGACACAGTGTCTGTCAAACGCTCACACACACACTCTCAGAACGTGTAGCAAATTCTCCCATATTGAGGGCAAAATGAATCTCTAGCTACAAAAACCACACATTCTCTCCTAAAAACAAAATATTCACATCAAAATACCAAACCCATCCCTACAGCAAATCACACTATTTACACAGTTCAGTCTCACAGTTTCCTCAGTGAGTCTTTAGACTAAGAAAGTGCAGACATGCAGTCTAGAAACAATAAAGAGACACTTCATATACATTTACTGAATTATTCATAGATGGCTTTATTATGTGTGGTTTATAAAAGACAAATATTTCTTATAAAACACAAACTGTAAATAACAAAAATATACACCACACCACAAAATGAAATGAAAGCGATTGTCCAGCTTAGGCAGTTGCCAAAAGGTTTGCTAAGGGGCTATCAAATAGTTACTATCGTATTTTAGGTGGTTACTAAGGTGTTTATAGCCAGTTGTTATGGTATCCCAGTTGGTTGCTAGATGATTGCTATGGTATCCCAAGCACTTGGGTGTTGCTAGGTAGTTGCTATGGTATCCCTGATAGTTTCTAGGCTGTTGCCAAGTCACTGCTATGTTATCCCACATAGTCAATACTGTGTGGCTTATGGGTCTATATCATTGTTGTATTAGCTGGATGTAACCTGTTGCCCCGACCCCAATTCTCATCTTCATTTAACGATGATGGTACGATAAACATATGTACATTCAAAAAGCTGTATACAAACACACCATTCTAGAACATCCTAGAACTGGAACAGTGTTGACATGTCAAAAAGCGGGACAAGTTAATGGTCAAACAAAAAATAAATGAATAAGAATAAGAAGAAAGCAATGTTTAACAATAGTGTTATGCTTTGCTGTGCAATGCGTGATTATTAATGACGATGCAGAATCCTGTCTCTCATTTCCTTTAGATTACAACCTCACGGGTTCTGACAGTGATGTTCATAGATGCATCCTCCATAACCTGAAGCAGGGTGATCTGCTGATGAGGACTGAGCTCACAGACCTTCAACCACAAGAGAGAAAACCTCACATGAAGGTGAGAATGATGGGAGATAAAATTCGAATCTGGAATGAAGCTCGAAAACCTATAATAGTGTAACACAGGCCCAACACAGTCCACAGACATCTTACTGTTCCTCTGCTTCTCTGTCCCTTCACTCCTCTACTTCCACTCTTCTTCTTCCAGCTTGCTTCATCATACAGCAGGTAGCGGTGCAGCAGTGCTGTTTCCTATTCCTGTGTCTGTTACTGGTTTGAAGCTCATTGGCTGAAAGCTGGCAGGTGTAGCAGCTCATATAAAACATTACTGTGTGGGTTTACTGCAGAAAGTAGAACATGCATGCATGTATTATATGTTATAACACACTGATGTCTGTGTTGGCTTCTATAATTGCATTTTATTTATTATGCATTTTAGTATTTATAGGACATGACATGTTGACTTAATTTTTTCATGAGTCTCTCACTGATACAGGAGAGTAGAGATAAGCTCTGTGGTGTTTGTCCCGTTGCAGTCAGAGCTCTGTAACTAATTTCCAGATTCATGCATTATCTGCACTCATCTTTGAAAAAGATTTCATGAGTGATTAATATGAAAGTGTAATTAGAGATGGAGAACTGTGTGTAAGCAGTTTATAATGAGAGAGAAGTGCGGTGAAATGTACGTTTTGCTAAACTTTAAGAAGTTAAAAACACCCGAGCTTGTGTGTCAGATGCTGGTATGCAGGCCAGCAGCAAAGGAAACACCACCCAAACCAGCATATCACCATCTTCAAAATGGTAACTTTACACAAGAAGGAAAAAACATACTTTATTTTTTAATGTAAATCAATGGAACCAGATTGCTTTGGGGTCATTTCTTTGGGACGTTTCTTTCACAAAATGTAAACGCAATGTAAATCATGGGTAATGCTATAGAAATGTCCACTTTTTTAACTATAGGAGTCACTGGTGTTACTTATTGTCATTGGTGTTACACATAAAGGCAACACCAGTGACATTTTACATGAAAAATGCATTTTACAAGATAGCTGCTACAGAGCATCAAACCACATGCTGTCAGTCATGGAAGATCCACTAAAATATGTCATTTAATGCATTTGTATTCTATTTTTTCACAGGTACCTAAGAATAAAGTAGCTCACACCAGTGACATCAACTAAAAGCTGAAATGAGGATTTCTGATAACTGTAAAGACGCAGTGGACTTACCATGTGCTTTTCTTCATAGATGTTCAAAAACCTAGTAAACTGAAGTCAATTGATGTCATCAGTGTGATTTTTATTTCAAAATAACAGACTTTTTGGTATGCAGTAACACCAGTGACACGAGCCCTGGGGACAACAATGTTCATTATATATTTTATAATATTTATTTGGTATGTGTTTTCTTTGTCATTTAAATCATATTTTTCATAGTCCTGTATAGATTATTGCAGTGAAGATTGCAAGGAAAACACGTTTTTTACCTCAAAATATGGCCTCACCCTGTACACATGACTGCGAGGATGAGGTGAGCACTTCTGTGGTGCTTGGAATTCTATATAACTTATTTAAAAAGCAACATTGCTAAACCGATGGCTCAAGAAGGTATAATTGTTAAAATAATGTATTGTTTTATTTAAAAATGTAAATAAATTGTTATCCTAGCATGTTTTTTCTGTAAATGCTAGGGACACAAAAATGTATGTTTTCGTAGAATGACTCTTATGTGAAAAACTGAAAAATGACAAAAATCGAGGTTTTGCACCGACAGCAGCATTTTGTTTTGTTGTGTTTTGATGCTGGTATACTGGTCAACCAGCATGGTCATGGGTGGCCAGGGTGACCAGCTAAACCTGCACCAGACAGCACAAGACCAGCATAAACCAGTTTAGACCTCATGAAATGGTTACAGGTCAGTGCTGTTTGTTTTCCACAGGGATGTTAGCTGGCTAGCTTTCATAGAGGTGTCCATAATTCTTCCCCACCTTGTAGCTCGACCAAGCTAAAATGTACCATGGGTTAAATTACATGCAGCAATAGTTTTGGACAGGAGTTACGCAGCTAATGTTGCTAAGCTTACGACAATGTATTAGCATTGTTCTAACATGCCTAAATCATATGCTTCCTCTTAAATTGTGTTAATAGACTTGCTACTGCAGTTTCTGACACTGTATGGACAAAATTCAGGCTTTAAGCTGGCTGCTACTGTTGTTTTCAGCCATGCTAAAAGCTACTTCTGTTAGTTTATAGATAATAGTATGACATGCAGCGTCAGAAACACATATAAAAAGACTCTTTCAGACAATTTAGAAACATTAGCACAAGTGTAAGGCAAGTGTCTAAAGATTTAACCATTTTGGCTTGCTTGGCAGCTACATTAGCCTCGTAGCTCCAACGCAAAACTAGAGAAGCAAACTTCAGATGCTAAATGTGGTTTGGCTGCTCGACTACATTTGGGCTGGGAAGACTATGTAGGTTTTTGGCTGAATGGTCTGACTGACTTTCCTGTACCCTCAGCAGCCGCTCAATGCATTAGCAAAGCTAACGGAGAACTCCATGACTGCGTGCAGTTATTAAAATGTCAGCTATTGTAACTCAACTAAATGAAAGAAGGGGGGCATCAAAGTGAATAAAAAAAACACCTTGTAAAATCATCATCATCATCATCATCATGTGCTAAACAAACAATGGCATCAAAGCATCGCATGTGAGCGTCAAGGCCGATGTTTGTGTAGATAAAGTCCCTCTCTCTCTCTCTCTCTGGAGTGTGTGAGCCAGGCCGGCCCGCTGGGAAAGTATGTTAGAGCGGCAGCACAATGGCTCCGAGTGGCCTGGAGTTATGCTTTTAGATAACAGAGGGGAAAAAGAGGAAGAATGCCTTAACGGATGTGCTTTGAAGTTTGAGTACATTGTTTGTAATAGATAAAAGGGGTAGTAGTTGTGTGTGTATGTGTGTGTGTGTGTGTGTGTGTGTGTGTGTGTGTGTGTGTGTGTGTGTGTGTGTGCGTGTGTTAGTGACAGTTGGCAGACCATCCTGAAGAGGAAGAAGACTGTCACCACTTTGTCACTCTACCCTCTTTTTTTCATTATTATCACACGCTCACATGCACTCTGGCTCTAACGGGAAGTGTCAGGTTCCCCTTTGGCAAATTGGAAAGAAGAGATGCCGTGTGTCTTTGATGATGTTGAGCAACGCTTTCCCACTTTGATGACTTCACCTAATTCCTGTATTTCCAAAGAACAGCCCGAATAAAAGATAAAGAAATCCGCACTTCCCTTCCGCAACGGCCTTCCCGCACTCATGAATGGACAACCTAACAATAAACTGAAAAATAACATGAGGGTCGGTATGAATAAAGTCTGAGTAATACTCTGTAGGATCTGTCTGCCTTTTATAATCATACTATTGAAAAACAGGTCTTAAGTTTCTTAAATTGTGTTGAGTTGTAAACAAAGTTATTCAGAGTGGTTCAATGTGAAGTGGTTCGTTGGAAAGAAACTCAGATTTCTTTAAAGTGGTGGTGGTAAGAACGAGGGGTCGCCATGACTACGACACAAATATAGCCATTGGATTTACTATCCAAAACTAGCACTGAACCTACACATGCTTTCTGAGTTTTACTCTGTGCCTGGGCTCATACATGAGATCAAAGGAAGTAAGCCAAAAAGCAAACAAACAAACAAACAAACAAGCAAAAATTGAATTCAGTATTGGAATTTGTTTACTAGGTAGCATACTAGGACCTAGCACAACTCAACTAAGTTCCCACAGTCAGGAGAAACAATTAAGAAGCTACGATAGCTGAGAGGGTGAATTATATTTTGTCAGATGACAGTCATTTTCATTGAAGTGACATATGCAATTATTCCATGTTATTAATATTGTTAATGCTATTTATATTATCACTGAGCAAAGAGAAGTTTGGATTGCAATATCCCTAGACGGTATGATCATGTGGTCAGAACTAAAAAGGGGTTTCAGGAAAGAATGCCTGGTAGTTTTGTTCCAAGACTATGCTAACTGTGCTATTACCCATCCATGCTGAACGCAGTAATCTGCAGAATCTGCAAAAACAAACCTTTTGATATTAAACAGCAAGGACATGTAAGGAGGATGCCATGGCGAATAAAAAATGCATGACATTAACTGCTACACTCTATTTCAAGTATAAAATCCCCGGGGTCAGAGGTTGTTTGATGTCCTGTCCTGCTCTCCTTGCGCTTATATGGTTGCATACATCATTAAGGATAACTTAATGCAAACATCTCTGTGTGTTAAAGGAATGCTCACATGTTTTTTCCAACCTAAACCCACTGAAGCAACTGCCTTTTTGCTTCTTTTATAAGTTTGTTTTAGGTCAGAGGGTTTCTGTCCTTCTACTAAAGTTGTACACAAAGTTCTGCAGACCCCTGGACAAACTACATGGACTGTTGGTTTTGAAGGGTAAATAAGTAAACACAACCTGTGCAACAAACTGCGGCAAAATAACATTTTTCTACAAATGTTAAAGTGCAGTGACTTAATTTTTCATTAATGCAAAAAATAGAAGAAAAAAAAAATTGCCCCGTGCAAACGTTTTGATATCCATCGAGGTCCAGTTGCTAAGTCATCAGGACTAGTTAGGCAGGTCATGACAATGACAATTCCAGAGCATAATAAATTCTCTGACTTTTTTTTTTCTTGTGCTAACACTCAACAACCATATGCTCAATGAAGCAGCTGGTTGAGGACCTGAAAATTAAGCTGGGTGATGCCTTCAAGCAGGAGAAGGCAAGAATACAATGCATAGTATCAATGAAAAGATACTATAGTGCTTCCAGCTTGCAAGTTTCACTGTCAGCAATGTCATTAAATGGCAGTTAAGGGGAACTGTGGAAGTCAAGGTAAGATCTGAAGGAAACGCTCAGACAGACCTGCTGGTATACTGGCCCAAAAGGCAAAGCAAAACCCCCACATGACAGCAAAGGACCTGCGGGAAGGTTAAGCTGATACAGAAGTGTTGCACTCTTGTACTGTGTTTTGCTTCCACAAACATGTTCTACATGGATGAGTCATTAGAAGGAAACTTCACCTACAACCTCATGACAAAGATATCATGACAACGACACCTGAAGTACACAAAACAGAATCGAGATACACCAGTAGCATTTATTAAACAAGTGCTATAGACTGATGGGCTAAGGAACTCTTTGGCCACAAGCACTAAAGGATACATTTTGAGAAAAGAATCACAGCAGTATTTGATAAATATTGTCCAACTGTCAAGCATGGGAGTGGATCATTTGTGCTTTGGGGTTGTGTGGCAGCCAACAGAGCAAGAAGCACAGCACAGATAGGTGGATTTTTTACTAAATGTCACTGAATGTCAAATGTGACACAGTGAATGAAGCTGAAAGAGGCTTCCAAAACAGGACAATGATCCAAAACATACCATAAAATCCACCATTAACTACTTCAAGAAACACAAGCTGAAGGTTTTTAATGTCCCTCTCAGCCTCCTGACTTGAACATCACTGAACATCTGTGGGTAGATTCCTAGCTGGCTAGAAAATGAGTTTACAAGCTGTGATATCTGTCAAATGGGACAGTCGTGGGCTGGAGGTTAGGGAACCAGCCCTGTGACTGGAAGGTTGCTGGTTCGATCCCCTTGGCTAACAGTCCATGACTGAAGTTCACCTAACCCTAATTGCTCCCTGGGTGCCGTGGATAGGGCTGCCCACTGCTCCGGGCAAGTGTGCTCACTGTCCCCTAATGTGTGTGTGTTCACTAGTGTGTATATGGGTGTTTCACTGCATGGATGGGTTAAATGCAGAGGTCTAGTTTCACAGTGTGCAAACACAGTGACAAATGATTGTTAATTCTAAAAGGAGTGTTAAGTGCTAAAATAGAAGGGTGCATATGACATGATTGCTGTTTTAATTTGAAATTAAAAATTTTTTTTTTGGGTTAATCAAATATAAATTAGCTGCATGTGGCATGCGCCCATCCCCTTGGCCCCGATGACAGCTGCCACAATGGACAGGAATGCGGGTCCCGATCTCCAAGCCCAGATGAAATCCCAGAAAGACAGCATGGAGCGGGAGTGGGGGATGATGGGTGAGTCCCAAGCTCTGCCTTTTGGACACCACCTCCAGTCCTGCATCAAGGCAATTTTATTTCGCTTCACTTTCGATCCTGATGGCAAGCCGAAGAATGGGGAGGTGACGGGGAGCTGGAGCAATGAGCAATCGTTCCCTAACATCTATTTTGGAAAGAGATCATACTCTGACTCCCCATCTCCGCTTCTCATCTCGGCTGCTTGGGTCGAGCGGAAGGTGTAGTCTCATGTCCCTCGACAGTATTTGGGATTCAGGCTCCACCTTCCCGCTGGCTCTCACGGCTGTCATTGGGGCCTGGGGGCTGGGTGCACGGCACATCTTGCATTAGCGCTCGAAGAATTTTATTTTTCAAAGTAGTTTGCTGACGAGTTTGTGTTACTTCCTTTAAATTTAAAAATCAATATATAATATAACATTCGGCTGGGGTTGCACAAATCATGCTACTGTAGGTACAGGAGAAAGTATTAAAACGATGGCCTGCAGCAATCAGCCATATGCTTTAGATGCGGCAGATAGAGATTAGATTAAAAAAATGCTGGAGTATTCCTTTAATGGTGCTGTGCTCTGTCTGATAATCTTCGACTTCACAATCCGACAGAATCCCCACCGGCCACGTTCAAATAATCACATACAGACATAACTAATGGAACTCGAGTGCTGGGTAAGTGAATCAGTCTTTGTTAATCAACTCCAGCAAAATTGTCCCAGAGTGGGAGAGGAAAATGAGCAAGATTAAAGGCTAGCCTGGAGCAAAATGAGATTGTCCATGAGAGCATCTCTCTCTCTCTCTCTCTCTCTCTCACTTACGCTGACTTTTTCAGCCCTCTCTCAGGATCAGCTGATTTGGGAGAAAAGTAAATGAGCTGAATGGGACTTTACCCACTGCTTGACATGTAGTGCTCTAGAAAGGGCATGACCTAAACTGGATGTGTCCTAGAGGGCCACGACACTGATCTGCTAATTACCAAGCCCTTCAGCAGTTGAACTCAGTGTATTAGAGATGGAACACTCTTAAATCCTCTGTGCTGTGGCCCTCCAGGACATGGGTTTGACATCACTGATCTAAATACTTCATGCAAAACATGACTTTTACAGCCAGGCCTTCAGTCAGGGAAATAAATGTCAAAACCTTGCCAAAAATGATGGAAAAAACATCTCTATGATAACTTCTGCTAGCCCTCCTATGGGACTCTAGTAGCATGTAGCTCTAAGGTGGACATTTTTGGCTGTTCTAAATTAAACATGAACATTTGAAGCCTTTGAAAGACATTTCATGTTTTATTTGATGTGGCATATTGTACATTGTGTCAGTTATCCAGTGACTCTTTCAGTGATGAGTTCTGGCATACAGCTGCTGCTGCTATTTTCTGTTCCTAACAACTAACTGAAATCTGGCCAAACTGCACATTCACAATCAAAGAGAGGTACAATTTAAAAATAAGACTAACATTATAAAGACTTTGTGAATGGTTTAAAATTAGTGTATTATTGGTTATTAATTTGGCCATAAAGATCTTAAAATTATTAATTACTGATTTTTAAAGTGTTTATGACTAATAACTATAACTAATAACCATTAACAAGCTCATTTTAAACCATTCATAAACGCTTTATAAGGGTGGTCTTATTGTAAAATGGTCCCCAGTGATGTATACAACTTAGAGACCTTATGTCAAAGCATGACTGGTTGATTACACTGTCAGTTCCTGATTATGTTGGTGGTTAAACTGACACATTAGGCCTTCAGTTCAGAGAGTATTACTACAATACATGCAGATTTTAACCACAACCAATGATATATTACATACATATAAACTAAAATCAAAACATGTACATATTTGTTTACAGAAATCATTAGAAGGCGCTGAGGATATAAGAATTGTGGACGGATGCTACTCTGATATTTTTCATGTCTAAATCTGCTGAAGCCATTGCTGACACATTTATGTACATCCCACATTCATAAAAATGAACAAAATGTAGGCCTTGCAGGACAGTATCCCAGGACTGCCTAAATATTCTGTTCTAGAGTACAATAAGTACATGATCATATGACCAAATATTGATCTTATATTTATTTACACGTATGTTGACATCATTTTTAATCAGTTATCTACTGATGCTTGTGTAGTTAGCTCTACCGATTGCTGTTAGCTATTGGCCGTGGCCCACTACAGCTGCAGTGAGTGCGTTTACATGCACTTAATAATCTGATCATAATCAAATTTGTGCAGTTTTCCAGTTATTCAAAAACTCATGCAAACAGCATACTTCAGTTCTTTACATCTAAGGTCTAGAGGTCCGAGAAAGAAATCTGATTAAGAGAGCTGGATTTTTCAGTGCATGTAAACTCTTACTCAGATTTCTTTCGGATTTCTCAGTCTGCGCATGTGTGAAAACAGACTGCAGTTGCAGAAAAAAGCAAGTGTTGTTGTGAGATGGCAGCAAAACTCTCTTGGAGCAATGCTGAAACCAAACACATGCTTGACCGAATTCAGAATTTAAATACTTTTCATCTTCTAGATGATGTGTGTTCATATTTACAGCTAAAGTGATGTAATGTTTAGCAGCACGAAGTTTGAGTTTTATATGACGTTTACATATTGTCTTATTCTGTGAGTTTATACAATAAAAATGATTATTGCTTGTCTTATGTAAACATGGAGTTTTCCCAGTATCCAATTAATTGGATTTTCTGCAGTTATGGGATTATTAAGTGCGTGTAAATGCACCCAGTGACTGGGACCAACTGCAGCTTTCTAAGAAAATACAGCCTGTCTATAAGTTGTGATAGCAGTAAATGCTACAGTATTATTTGAAGTTTAATAAAATCAGAATGTCAAGACATCCAGGTAACTTACTTAGCAAAGAGCTATTAATAGCTAACAGCTGTCACCACAGCTAACAGCAAAAGATATATATCACTGCGCAAAAGTCACAGACAACTCTTCACTTTCATTCCCTGCCATGTAGTATAAGTTAGCTCACTCTTTTCCCAGCAGGTATTTGTGAGGAGATTAAGTTAAAGTTATCATTTTGGAGATACAAGATTTTGAACCTGCGCTCCAGATCAGTGCAAGCTGGAAAACTAAATTCCAGCTCCCACCTTGGCAGACATCTTGTTAGCTGGCATGTGCTTGTCTCTGGTTAGCCTGTTAGCATGTTAGCACACAGAAGCATGTGATTGAGAAATTTAACAAGGAGTCAAAAGCGCTCAGATCCTCACAGCAGGGGTCCACTCCACATCACACAGATATAATCCTCACACACACAACAGAGAGAGAGAGAGAGAGAGAGAGAGAGAGAGAGAGAGAGAGAGAGAGAGGGAAAGAGAGACAGAGAGAGAGAGAGAGAGAGAGAGAGACAGAGAGAGAGAGAGAGAGAGAGAGAGACAGAGAGAGAGAGAGAGAGAGAGAGAGAGAGAGAGAGAGAGAGGGAAAGAGAGAGAGAGACAGAGAGACAGAGAGAGACAGAGAGAGAGAGAGAGGGAAAGAGAGAGAGAGACAGAGAGACAGAGAGAGAGAGAGAGAGAGAGAGAGAGAGAGAGAGAGAGAGAGAGAGAGAGAGAGAGAGAGAGAGAGAGAGAGAGAGAGAGAGAGACAGAGAGAGAGAGAGTGAGAGAATAGAACAGAGGGCCTGTGGGTGCATGGAGGAAGAGTAATAGGAAGAGTGGGATGAAAGATAGAAGAAGAAAGAAGGGAAGAAGGGAATGGTGTGTGGAAAAGGAGAGGAAAAACATGGTCAGGCTAAAGTCATTCTTCCAGGATAACCAGCTCACTGTGAACACCACAGCATGTAACACACACTGATTTAGGATGATAGATAGATAGATAGATAGATAGATAGATAGATAGATAGATAGATAGATAGATAGATAGATAGATAGATAGATAGATAGATAGATAGTGGTTGTGCTTGTTTAAAGTGCTTCTGCTGCACATTCAGCCTTTTCACCTTCCTCACTTCCTTCTGCATCCCTTTTTCATTCCTCCATCCTGACATTTATTTTATTATTTATTGAATTTTAACTCATATTTTCATCTTTTACCCCAGACATTCTTTCTTTCTTTCTTATAATACAGTTAAATTCTTCCTTAATTGACTTATTCTTCCTGAATTGACTTATTCCTTGCTAATATTATTTCATATATTTTCTTGCCTCACAAGCACTATATTTCCTTCAGAAAATGCTAATTGAGTTCTGTTTAAAATTGATGTATGTAGTTTTTCAGATCAGGCAACAGAAAGATTGACGCTATGTTTATGTACAGAAATACTAGGAGGATTTCAGAATTATTAGCTAATAAAGTGGCCGAGTTACACAGCTGAGAACATTGTAGTGTTTTTCTTATGGACTAAGCCTGTAAGCAACAGCCAAAGTTTTCTCAGTGTGGACATTTGGTTCACTTCAGACACACTAACCTGCTACAAGCATTACATACAGCATGACGTCATCACTGAGAGAACTCCACATAGCTGCTCTGACGTCATAGCTCAGTGGGTGGTGATGTGATAAACTGCATGGAATGCGGTGTGGACCAATCAGAATCAGCGCAGTCATAGTCACAGAAATCTTAACCTGCATGTCTATTACATTATCTCACACACTCAGCAGTGTGTGTGTGTGTGTGTGTGTGTGTGTGTGTGCGTGTGTGTGTGTGTGTGTATGTGTATGTGTGTGTGTGTGTGTGTGTGTGTGTGTAGGTGGGTAAATGTTGCTGTACCTTTAAAGGAGAATTCTATGATTTATTAAACTTTTGGCCTAATTCAAATATTAAAATGTAAACAATGTCATTCACAATGATGGATAATTATTGGAACCAAACATTTCCAAAATAGCAACTTTTCAAGAGTTAATTATAAATAATAAAAAAATTAATACAGCATGATTTTTGAAGCGTAAACTTTAAAAAGCTTGAACAGAATTTGCAAATAGCTGTTGATTGTTTTTGAAATTTTAAGGTTTTTATAGTAATTTCAGGTGGTTGCTAAGCTGTTGCTGGGCCATTGCAATTATCTCAGATGGTTGCCAAGTCATTGTTACAATTGCCATTGTATCCTAGTTGGTTGTTAAGGTGCTGCTTGGCCATTGCTAAGTTATGCCAGGTGTTGGTTAATGTGTTTCTAGGCCATTGCTATGGCATTCCAGGTGGTTGCTAAGATGTTGCTATGCCATTACTATGGGATCCCAGGTGGTTGCTAAGATATTGCTTGGCCATTGCTATGGCATCCCAGGTGGCTGCTAAGGTGCTGGAATTGATAAGTTATCTCAGGTGGTTCCTAAGGTATTGCTACACCATTGTAAAGTTATGTGAGGTGGTGGTTAATGTTTTCTTAGGCCATAGCTATGGTATCCCAGGTGGATGCTAATGTATTCCCAGGCCATTGCTATCATATTTAAAGTGTTGCTAGGTCATCCCTGTGTTACTCAAGGTGGTTTGTCAAGTCAACTTAATTATTAACTACCACTAACCAACTATTAGATAATGATTAAGTTGCTTTTTATTGGGGCCTGTTATTATAAAATGTTACCAAAAAGGTCCATTTTGATTTCATGCTGCAGATGTTTTAGTTGTTGCTAATCCATTGTAATGCTACCCTGATGGTTGCTAAGGCATTGCTAGGCAGAGGTGTCAAATTCAGGTCCAGAAAGTAAAAGTCCTTCCCAGGATTTTGTTCCAACAGGCTGGACAGCTCTGCTGGTGGTGTGATCTAACTAGAGAAGCCAGCCTGTTGGAACAAAATCCTGGGAAGGACTTTTACTTTCTGGACCTGAATTTGACACCTCTGTCTAGGTCATTGCCATTGTATCTCAGGTGGTTACTAAGGTGCTGCCATTGATATGTTATAACAGGTGGTTGCTAAGGCGTTGCTACACTTATGCCTGGTGGTGGTTAATGTGTTTCTAGGTCATTGCTATGGTATCCCAGGTGGTTTCTAAAGTGTTGTTAGGCTATTGCTATGTTACCCAGTGGTTGTTAAGGTGTTGCTAAGATATGATATTACTAGTGGTTGCTTAAGTGTAAGTGGTTGTTCCTTTGAAGACCAGAAAAATGGTCTAATGTCTGATCAGGTTTTACTATCATCACAAAGACATTTAGTCCTCACTGGCTCATGTAGAGTTAAATAGCTGCTCACATTTTTCCTGTTCATGATGTATGCATGTTCATTACATACACTTTTCCGCGCTTCGCAATATCCACACATGTGCACAGATGCTCTCAGATACACACTCACATTACCACTGCAGGCAGTGAATCATGAGCTCAGGATGTCTTACTGGCGGGTTTGACCTGCAGATGTTTCCAGCTGCAGACGTAGACAACATTTGCACCTGGACCCAGGAAAGCCGCCCACACACGTTCAAGCCCGATTCTCATCAGTAAGGCCTGTCTGGAGCTGATAGGCTGATACTAAAGCGATTGACGCAAAGAGAACCGAGTTTACTGAAACTAGAACACTGACAGAACCCGCACACATGGGACAGGGCTGATGAGCTGTAGTCACTGAGGGTGAATTTCAAGAATTTTTACACACACTTTGTCTTCGATGAGTGTTTGACAGATGTAATGTGTTCCAGCTGGACTCTGTAAAGGTTAGATGTAATGAACAACCCGTGTCTTTGCACAGCAGCGTTTAACGTTTTAGTTTTAGTCAAACTTCAGTCATTTTCAATCATTTCAATCCCTTAAACTACAAGTCCAAACTTACTTGCTATTGTAATTAAATAGAAGAAACTGAATAACTCATAGAAGTATTGGAATCATTTATGTAGACACTGAACAATTTATAGCAGTTGATAAATCATTTATTGTAGTTATTCAAAAATGAATTGTTGAAGAATTTAAATTAGTTCTTGAATGATTTATGACAGTTACTGAATAATTCATAGCAGATTCTGAAAGAATTAATGGGAGTAACTGAATAAATTGTGATATTTTCTGAATTAGTGTTTGTAGTAGTTACTGAAGATATTATGAATGCTGAATTATTTATAATAGATATTGAATAATTTATAACAGATACTGAAAAATAAAAAAAACACTGGAAATTTCTAATAGATGCTGAAAATGTTTTAGAAGATACTGAATAATATGTAATAGATACTGAATAATTCATAGTAGATATTGAATAATTTATAATAGATATTGAATAATTGATTGAAGATACTGAATCAGTTCTAACAAATACTGAAAAGTTCAAGGAAGATGCTGAGTACTATATAATAGATGCTAAATCATTTATAGAAGATACACAATAAATTACAATAGATACTGAAAAATTCACGAAGATACTGAATAACTTAGTACAGATACTGAATAATTCAGTACAGCGACTGAAAATTTCATAGTAAATATTCAGTAAATGTTACAAGTTATCAAATAGTTTTTGGTAGTTTGGTAGTTACAAAATTATTTAAAAACTATTGAGTAATTCATAGTGGATACTAAATAATTATAGTGATTACCAAATTATTTCTAGTAGTTTCTGAATAATTAATAGAAATGTATGCTTACTAAATAATTAATAACAGATACAGAATAATTTAAGTCAATGTGCCTTTATTGTCATTCCTCAATGTAACTTCTATACATTGGAGCAAAATATTCTTTTGACTAGTTCAACACACAACAGCAGCACATTACACACATTCTCAGGATAATTCATAGTACTTATTATAAAGTTGTGCTCTTGCAGGAAAAACAGTGTGTGATGTCTTTAAGTAAAATGAGATAAGCATGTTATGGCATTGTGTGATGCCCTGTATCTAAAATAAAAAGGGCCACAAACACATAAATAAAGCACAGTTTGGTGTTTTAAGGTAAACAAGTCATAGAAATTAACATAACTGATCGTAGAAAAAAAAGAGTGGAGTGGTTAATATGTGGTGGAGGAGCTCAATTCATAGTAGTAATAGAACTTAAAGAAGTTACTGAATCATTTATTGTCATTACTGAACAATTTGTTGGATCATGAGGATGTCTGGCCACTTGATGGCCTTCATTGGTGATGGAAATCCAGAAGGTTGGTGTTAAAAGAGTCTTAACTGAAAGGATTAAACATCAGGTTTTCCTGCATCCACACAGACAGAGGAGCGTTCAAAAAGAAGCTCAAACCATGTTTGGGAAGATTGTGATATTAAAGTTTTCCCACAGGGCTTAACTCTGTCTCTCTTTCTCTCTCTCTATCTCTATCTCTTTTACACACACACACACACACACACACACACATTCTCTCTCTCTCTCTCTCTCTCTCTCTCTCTCTCTCTCTTTCACTCTCTCTCTCTCCCCCTCCCTCTTGCTCTCTCTCTCTCACTCTCTTTTTCTTTCTCTCTCCCTCCCTCCCTTTCTCTCTCTCTCTTTCACTCTCTCTCTTTCTCCCTCTCTCTCTCTCTTTCTCTCTCTCTCTCTGTCTCCTGCCTGCTGCATTGAAAACACAGAACACCTGTAAAACTTTTCTGCTGTTCTTCCAAATATAACCCCTGAAGAAAGAACATGAAGAGAACATGAAGGAAGAAAGTGGAAAAGAAAAAAGAGAAGTACAATGGAAAAGAGTGATCCTCCCCATATTGATCCTCACATTAACGCACTAAATCCTCTGCGGAACGCATGTCAGGAGCGCTGTGCGTTTTGGATCGACGTTTTTAATAAAAATGCAATAAGGTGTGAGAAAAGGCCTGAGCCTGTGTGTGTGTGTGCGTATGTGTGTCCTGGGGGGGGTGTTGCATCACTTGCTGCACTGATTCATGCGATGGAATTTGTCTGAAGTGGTTTTAGGTGGAGGAAAGGGAAAAAACATGTCTGTTAAAGGCACATTTGAAGATGTTGAAGAAGCGCCCACACGGGTTTGTGTTGGTGGAAGTTGCTTTTATACGCTGATCTGAGTTCAGTTCTGCGCTTTATGTTATCAGAGTAAAGGCTGGGATTTGTGTAGGTGGAGCTGGACCGAACACAACAACAGCTCAGAGCTGCTAACCATATTCTGTTTCAAGGCTTTCTCTTCTGTGGAGCCGCTAAAGGTTCAGAAAAGTAACAAAAGTGCACCAACGAGCAGGAAACATTTCAATGTTTAGTGTTATTACTGTCCTTTTGCTATACATTCACTTTACATTATATAATTACCACCAAACTAAAAGAGACAGAGAAAGGAACTCCTAACAACTACCTGGAAGATCTGGTAGACCAACACTGTCCCCATCAGATAAACAGCACTTTCATCTTTGAGAGAGAGGAGAAAATCAAGCTGCTTCAGATCTGAAAACATCCACAGGTGTTTCTGTCCATCCAACCCAGTGCTATGGGTCTGAAAGGATGTGTAGCTGTTCAAGAAGCCCGCACTGAGAAAAGGAGACAAACACATCAAACAAAGAAGCAGAACAATGGACTGACCACCCCAGTGTCCAGACCTCAGTGTCACTGAATGTGTTTGATTACTTCAGAAAATGATCAACCAGACTGAACTTTGGAGGTGTGTCTGCAGTTCTTCAAGGGTAAATATATAGTATACCTCTATGTTAAGGCATTGGCTCTATTTAGAACCATGACTTCAACAAGGAACCATTTGCTGCTTTCATGGTGAAATGATTCTTCAGATTGATGGAGAATTTGTTGTAGGTGGTTCACTATAGATCTTTTTTCTATATAGCACCAAAAGGGTTCTTTTTTTTTACAAGCTTGACATCATAAACAAAGCAAAACTCTTCTGGGTGCTAAAAAAAGTCATTTTCCAAAAGGCTCTCAATAACACACATGCTCAGTCAATCTAGGACCATTTAATCCACGGTTCTATATAGAACTCATTGTTCAAATAAGAACAATTGCCTTTGCTAAAGATGCCTTAAAGAACCAACTTTTGCAAATGTGTACCTGTACTTAACACAATTAAAATGAGGTGATCTCTGACAGAACTGCATATGCAATTGAATAGTATATATATATATATATATATATATATATATATATATATATATATATATATATATATATATATATATATATATATAGCATAGTGTATATATACATGTAGTGCTATCTACACATTGTAGTATAGTATAGTATAGTATAGTATACAACACAATATACTATAGTATAGTCAACACAGCATAGAAGAGTATATACAACACAGCATAGTACATTATATATAATACAGCATAGCACATTATATATGAATAATACAACATAGTACAGTATATACAACGCAGCATAGTACATTATATACGTATAATACAACATAGTACAGTATATACAACGCATCATAGTACATTATATACGAATAATACAACATAGTACAGTATATACAACGCAGCATAGTACATTATATACGTATAATACAACATAGTACAGTATATACAACGCATCATAGTACATTATATACGTATAATACAACATAGTACAGTATATACAACGCATCATAGTACATTATATACGTATAATACAACATAGTACAGTATATACAACGCATCATAGTACATTATATTCAACACAGCATGATACATTATATTATACAGCATAGTATATTATATACATATAATACAACATAGTACAGTATATACAACACGGCATGATACATTATATACAACACAGCATAGTACATTATATATAATACAGCATAGTACATTATATATAATAGAGCATAGTACAGTATATACAACACAACATAGTACATAATATATAATACAGAATAGTACATTGTATATAGTACAGCATAGTATATTATATATAGTACAGCACAGTACAGTATATACAACACAACATAGTACATAATATATAGTACAGCATAATACTTCATATATAGTACAGCATAATACAGTATATACAATGCAGCATAGTACAGTATATACAACACAGCATAGTACAGTATATACAACACAGCATAGTACATTATATACAATACAGGATAGCACAGTACAGTCAACACAGTATAATACAGTGTGGTGCTGTAAGGTTCGTCACTCTATTTGGCAAGAAATACAAAGCTCTTTCATAGCAAAACATCTACATTAAAAAAGCTATGTAGTTTGATAGACAATCTGCTGAGAATCTATGTTTATCGAAAAGCAATGAAGCTTCATCATGTTTTTAGTAAGAGCTGTACTAAAGCTACCTGAGTTCCTACTAAATACACTTACCCCCATGGTTATAGGGGTTCCCTATTCACCAGTTTCTCAATTTAATTTTCCATTCCACCTTAAATGTTTCAGTGGTTACATTCTTGCGCGTATACAGTGCAGGTAACTACAGCATGATTTAAATTGGAGCAGATCTAACTTATAACTCTAAATCTGACTGCTCAATGATCATCAACTTACAACTAGATGGAAAAGATAAAGATAAAGTGCGATTAACATCACTGACCGCTATTTTCATTTGCCACCCCAATAAATTCACTGTGTCTAACCTGGCCACCATGTTGTGAAAGTTCTAGCTACGCCCCTCTTCCAGATGCAGAGATGAGGTCGACTGCCACAAGAGGGACTTATATTACAGCCCGAAGTCTGTGTTTGTGGCTTTTGGGCCATGCTGACTCCATCCGTATCCCTCAGCAAAACACGAGAAAGAGCTCAAAAGAGTGTGAACGAGTGCAAGATCCACTCGCTCTCAAACCCCACTCATCCACCCCACACCAACATTTGTCTGCCCAAAGATGGTTTCGGAAAAAAGGGGGGAAGGCATAAATAATGAATCTGTAGCTGACGTAAATTTTTAATTGATCTCAGAATTACAAACAGCATGTAAATTGTTGGCTGTGTGAAGAGGGCTGGGGATCCAGAACTGTTTCCTTTCATCCAGCTGCAGATTTACTGCTATTGAAAGAGTAGTTGAAGAAGGAGAGGAGATGAATATTTTACACAGCAGAGTCTTTATGATGTGTCAGAAAGGACTTTGAACTGATAAATGTGTGTGCATGTATGTCTGCTAATGAACATTCAATATATAAGTCTGTATAATGCAGAGATGAGTGTCTTGGTAAAGTGCTGGACCACAAACAGCTTTATCATGCTTTGGCATAGGTTGTACAAAAACTGTGCTGGAGGGATGAATGTTCTGTGAATTGGGGTTTTGATGATGGTGGTGGACTAACATATCAGTCCAAAATATCCCATAGGTGTTTATCTGGGTTGAGATCTTGTTACTGCTAAGGCCTTAGCACATATTCATCAGGCATAGTTAACCTGGAAGAGACCACTCCCAGCAGGACAGAAAGGCTTCATCACAGGATAAAGGCGGTGGGGATCTAACCAGATCTGACCAGTCATCTAACCGGGTTTCAGTTAGCTGTTAGGAATGGAAAACAGTGGCGGCAGCTCTAAACGGCAGCTCTATTCTTTACTGAAAGAGTCATTGTCAAACTGCTACAAGGTAAAATATATGTCAGTGTCTGTTACAAGCTTCAAATAAAACACATGGAATGTCTGTTCCAAGCCTGTATAATCTAGAACAGACAAAAATAACCTTGTGAATCACTGGTAGCTTTGCGCTAACATACTATGCCATAGGGGTGCTAGCATAAATTACCATTATCATAGAGGCATTTTGACTTGAACTGAGGGCCTCGCTCTAATAGTCACCATTTGTCACTAGATAAAGGTGACTGGTCTGCATAGCTTTGCACTGAATTTGCAGTGATGAAAAATGCCCTCAATGGCATAACAAAGCCACCAGACCACCTCACTGTAGGATCAAACATTCAGGCCTGTAAAGTTCTCTTGGTGTAAACAACATATGCGATAAATGTATGCATGCATATGCAGTGGATATGACTAGCGCTATGCTCACACAGCAGGTAAACGTGACCCAAATCTGATGTTTTTTCTTCATATGTGACACATAAGTGTCTATTTCTAAGCGTGAATAGCAAAAATACACCAAATCTGAGATTTTCAATTCTAATTTGAGACACTTTCACATGTGGTACTGAAATCTGGTATGTATCTGATCTGCAAAAGTACGACTCTGGACAGCCAGATCAGAATTTATGTGACTTTTACATCAATCCAACTCCAAATTCATCATAAGTTCATGCTGCTGAGACTTCATAAACATTTAGGCTGATGTTTTTGCACAAAAAAGTTATGAGAATCCCTCCTGTGAGGCTGCCAAAGATGAAAGTAAACCCCCCTGGGAGCGACTGGGGTTCGTTGGCAGTTGTGATTGTTTACCTCTGGATGAGGCATCTCATGAAGCAACGTGAAGCATTGTTCCTTTGCACATGCAGGTCAGTTTAGGAGTTGATCTGTTCAGACTAACATACACATTTAAAAAATATTGGGAACAGCCAAACAATAAAAGTCAGATTTGGTGAGAAAATGAGATTTGGGCCACTGTGTGAATGTAGCCTAAATCACTTTTTTCTACATTGTTGTAAACCTGTGCTGGTGGCTTTCAAACCATTGAACTATCAAATGGTAAAAATGTCTTTGTAATGAGGGTTTAATGCACTGCAGCACTACTTTAATATCCTGCTAAGTAGCTGCAGACACCCTTTTTTGCATATCATTTCCTGCATTGATATTCTCCACAACCCAAAGAACGGCTGCTCTTTTGACCACAACTTCCAGGCTTATTTACTAATGTCTTTCCCATAGACCTACAAGCAGGTTAATTTATACTTTAGTCAAAGTTATTAAAACAGTAGCCCTCTTTCAAAACCACGTAGATGTTTTCCTCTTGCTATCTTGATCCAAAATCGAGGTCAGTCAATCCTGCACTGTTAGAAATAAAGGTTCTGTGCAGGTACATTTTTTGTTCATCAAGGTACAAACAATGTAATTGTTCCCTCAAAAATACAACAGTGGATTTAAAGTCCAATTATGTGCCTCAAATCAGTCTTTTCAGGTGAAAAGTACATTTTGTATCTTTTCATGACCTTTTTTTTTAAAACAGAACAGTAAAATAAAAGCCTGGAGATGAGAGTGTGTGTGGAGTCAGTACAAACTATAATTGCAGAGGGCTGTGGTACAGATATGTTCCCTGACTAAAGGTACTGAGATGTACCCCTGAGGGTATAATCTCAGTGATAAGAGGGAGACTGCCAGTGACATACACATGCCGTAGAGAAAAGCGGTTTCCTGCTAATTGTATCATGCAGCACACCTGTCTGCAAGCACTTGTTTATATATTTGCACATGTTATTGACCTGAAGTTGTGAAGCTCTTCCCCTTCAAGAAAATTGTCTGCATGTGGGAAGCTGTAAACAGGTAAGGAATGAGGGGTAGTGCTGACACAAATGTTGCATAAACACACATGTATTGTTGTATAGTTTCCTGCAAACATGGGTCCGTTACTTGCTGATCCTGCTGCAGACCGCAGCAGATGAGTCCAGCGTGTCTTCACAGAGTGGACTTCAAAGCCTCTGCATCTGAGGATGTTGTTATTTTCTCAGGTGTCTCTTCAGTTCTGGACACTGGAGTTTATAAACACCAGAGGAGGGAGATGTGTACTGGGACTGACCCCCAGAGCGAGGGACTGGGTGGGGGGAAAGAAAGAGAGGGATAGAAAGAGAACAAAAGGAGAGAGGAAAAGACAGAGAGAGAGAGAGAGAGAGAGAGAGAAAGAGAGAGAGAGAGAGAGAGAGAGAGAGAGAGAGTGAAGAGAGACATAAAGAAACAATGAGATAGGGGAGACAAAAGAAAGAACAACAGAGAGAATGAAAAAGGGGCAAAAATAAGAGAGAGAAAACAAGAGAGAGAGAGTGAGAGAGAGAGAGAGAGAGAGAGAGAAGTAGATGGGGAGAAAACAATACAGAGAGAGGGAATGGGAGAGAGAGAGAGAGAGAGAGAGAGAGAGAGAGAGAGAGAGAGAGAGAGAGAGAGAGAGAGAAAAGTAGATAGGGGAGAAAACAATACAGAGAGGGAATGGGAGAGAGACAGAGAGAGAGAGAAGTAGATAGGGGAGAAAACAATACAAAGAGGGAATGGGAGAGAGAGAGAGAGAGAAGTAGATAGGGGAGAAAACAATACAGAGAGAGGGAATGGGAGAGAGACAGAGAGAGAGAGAAGTAGATAGGGGAGAAAACAATACAAAGAGGGAATGGGAGAGAGAGAGAGAGAGAGAGAGAGAGAGAGAGAAGTAGATAGGGGAGAAAACAATACAGAGAGAGGGAATGGGAGAGAGAGAGAGAGAGAGAGAGAAGTAGATAGGGGAGAAAACAATACAGAGAGAGGGAATGGGAGAGAGACAGAGAGAGAGAGAAGTAGATAGGGGAGAAAACAATACAAAGAGGGAATGGGAGAGAGAGAGAGAGAGAGAGAGAGAGAGAGAGAGGGAGAGAAGTAGATAGGGGAGAAAACAATACAGAGAAAGGGAATGGGAGAGAGAGAGAGAGAGAGAGAGAGAGAGAGAGAGAGAGAGAAGTAGATAGGGGAGAAAACAATACAGAGAGAGGGAATGGGAGAGAGAGAGAGAGAGAGAGAGAGAGAGAGAGAGAGAGAGAGAGAGAAGTAGATAGGGGAGAAAACAATACAGAGAGAGGGAATGGGAGAGAGAGAGAGAGAGAGAGAAGTAGATAGGGGAGAAAACAATACAGAGAGAGGGAATGGGAGAGAGACAGAGAGAGAGAGAAGTAGATAGGGGAGAAAACAATACAAAGAGGGAATGGGAGAGACAGAGAGAGAGAGAGAGAGAGAGAGAGAGAGGGAGAGAAGTAGATAGGGGAGAAAACAATACAGAGAAAGGGAATGGGAGAGAGAGAGAGAGAGAGAGAGAGAGAGAGAGAGAGAGAGAGAGAGAGAGAGAGAGAGAGAGAGGGAGGGAGAGAAGTAGATAGGGGAGAAAACAATACAGAGAGAGGGAATGGGAGAGAGAGAGAGAGAGAGAGAGAGAGAGAGAGAGAGAAAAGTAGATAGGGGAGAAAACAATACAAAGAGGGAATGGGGGAGAGAGAGAGAGAGAGAGAGAGAGAGAGAGAGAGAGAAGTAGATAGGGGAGAAAACAATACAGAGAGATCGAATGGGAGAGAGAGAGATTGAGAGAGAGACAGACAGACATTGAGAGAGAGAGAGCAAGAGAAGTAGATAGGGGAGAAAACAATACAGAGAGAGGGAATGGGAGAGAGAGAGAGAGAGAGAGAGAGAGAGAGAGACAGACAGAGAGAGAGAGAGAAAGATTTTAATGGGTACTACAAGACAGTTTTGAGCTGCAATGCTAAATTTGACACACAGCCCTGCTCTGAGTGTCTTATCCAGGGACAGAATCTCCGTCCGTTCAGCCCTTTAGCACAGATTCTTTTTGCTAACTCCCAATTTGGACTTGTTTTGTTGAACCACTGAAAATGAAAACTGAGATAACATAAGGTCACGTTAAAGTCACTTTTTCCTCAGAAAAACAGTTTCTTTGAGCATTGTTGGAAGATTATATAGCTGAAAGAGCAAGAGAGCTGCTACAAAGTGCAACGTGACCTGATCCCCTTTTCTCCTGTTGATTCACTGAGGCATTTTCCTCCTTTTAATTCCTTAGCGTTGAGTAAAGCTCAAGAGTTTGGGAAAATGACTGTAGACGGAGTGAAGTCTTCAAAAAGAGATTAACTTCTGCAAAAGTGCGCTGCCTCTTCGAGGGGAAGCTGTAATAAACGCTTAACCGCTAAATCCCCCTTTCAGACGGAGAGGTTTATGAAGAAATAAATATATAAACTCATTCAATAGCCAATCTAAGTGGTTTATCTCCTTTCATCTCTGTATGGCTGCAGAGGCCTAATCCAGCCTCTGTCTGCAGTACAGTAGGGGCTTTGCGATGTGACGGCACAGAAAAGACTCATGAGGAGTCGTTGGCACTGTTTTCACTCTGTGATACAAGAGATACTGCTGGGGTTCCTTCAGCTGCTGTTTTAGACCCCACTGGTTACGCGGTGTATTCCCACTCAGGAATAAGAGGGCTGTGTACAGACATTTTATTGTGTACGTATTAGGGCTGTAGTCAAGGCCACCTTTGTTGAGTCCAAAACCATGACTCGAGTTGAGATTGAGTCAAGATTAAGTCTAAAGAGGGCCAAGCTGAGAAGATCATCGGAGTCTCTCTCCCCTCCATCATGGACATCTACACCACACATTCTATCCGGAAAGTCACCAGCATTGTGGATGACCCCATCCATCCCTCACACAGACTTTTTCACTGATACCATCTGGCAGAAGGTACTGGAGCAATCGTGCCACCACTGCAAGACTGTGCAACAGCTTTATTCCTCAAGCAATCAGGTTTTTAAACTCACAAGGACTGAGCTAACCCCCACTCCCCCATCACACATACTCCACACACACAACTCATTTGATGCTCTACTTGCACTATCTGGAACATTGCTGCTACACTGTGTTTTCACTGTTTACTCAGGTTTTACTACCTCAGTAACTGCTGTGTTTATATATGTCATCTGGCTGCGTGACTCACAGATCACAGCATGTTAATATCGCTGCACCTTATTCCACGACCTCATGTCCAGAATGAGTGCTGTGTCGGTGCTGCACTGTCCTGTCTGTTTACCGTGTCTAACGTCTGTTTAATTTATCGTATTTATTGTTTCTAGCTTAATTTTTTGTTTGCACACGATGTCTGCACATTCGTACTTTGTACTTTTTGTTCTTTGTGGCACCGTGTTGTTCCTGGAGGACCGTAATTTCACTCCACTGTATACTTGTACATAGATGGAATGACAATAAAAGCCTCTTGACTTGACTTGATAAAGTCAAGACCAATATTAAATAAAAGTGAATCAAAATGAATCCAAATGAAAGTGGGACCAAGTCAAGACTAAGTCCAAATAAAAAGTGAGACCCAGTCAAGACCCAGTCCAAATGAAATAAAGACTGAGTCAAGACGAAGACAAAGTCAAGACAGTCCAAATGAAAGCAAAACCAAGGTAAGACCACATCCAAATGAAAGTGAAACCAAGTCAAGACTGTGTCTAAATGAAAGTGAGACCAAGTCCAAATGAAAGCAAGACAAAGTCAAGACAGTCCAAATGAAAGCAAGACCATGTCAAGATCAAGTCCAAATGAAAGCGAAACCAAGTCAAGACCGAGTCCAAATGAAGGCGAAACCAAGTCAAGACCAAGTCCAAATGAAGGCGAAACCAAGTCAAGACCAAGTCCAAATGAAAGCAAAACCAAGTCAAGACAGAGTCCAAATGAAGGCGAAACCAAGTCAAGACCAAGTCCAAATGAAAGCAAAACCAAGTCAAGACCGAGTCCAAATGAAGGCGAAACCAAGTCAAGACCAAGTCCAAATGAAGGCGAAACCAAGTCAAGACAGAGTCCAAATGAAAGCAAAACCAAGTCAAGACAGAGTCCAAATGAAGGCGAAACCAAGTCAAGACCAAGTCCAAATGAAGGCGAAACCAAGTCAAGACCAAGTCCAAATGAAAGCAAAACCAAGTCAAGACAGAGTCCAAATGAAGGCGAAACCAAGTCAAGACCAAGTCCAAATGAAAGCAAAACCAAGTCAAGACCGAGTCCAAATGAAGGCGAAACCAAGTCAAGACCAAGTCCAAATGAAGGCGAAACCAAGTCAAGACAGAGTCCAAATGAAAGCAAAACCAAGTCAAGACAGAGTCCAAATGAAAGCAAAACCAAGTCAAGACCAAGTCCAAATGAAGGCGAAACCAAGTCAAGACCAAGTCCAAATGAAAGCAAAACCAAGTCAAGACCAAGTCCAAATGAAAGCAAGACCATGTCAAGATCAAGTCCAAATGAAGGCGAAACCAAGTCAAGACCGAGTCCAAATGAAGGCGAAACTAAGTCAAGACCAAGTCCAAATGAAGGCGAAACCAAGTCAAGACAGAGTCCAAATGAAAGCAAAACCAAGTCAAGACAGAGTCCAAATGAAAGCAAAACCAAGTCAAGACCAAGTCCAAATGAAGGCGAAACCAATTCAAGACCAAGTCCAAATGAAAGCAAAACCAAGTCAAGACCAAGTCCAAATGAAAGCAAAACCAAGTCAAGACAGAGTCCAAATGAAGGCAAAACCAAGTCAAGACCGAGTCCAAATGAAGGCGAAACCAATTCAAGACCAAGTCCAAATGAAAGCAAAACCAAGTCAAGACCAAGTCCAAATGAAAGCGAAACCAAGTCAAGACAGAGTCCAAATGAAGGCAAAACCAAGTCAAGACAGAGTCCAAATGAAGGCAAAACCAAGTCAAGACCAAGTCCAAATGAAAGCGAAACCCAGTGAAGACCGAGTCCAAATGAAGGCGAAACCAAGTCAAGACCAAGTCCAAATGAAAGCGAAACCCAGTGAAGACCGAGTCCAAATGAAGGCAAAACCAAGTCAAGACCAAGTCCAAATGAAAGCGAGACCAAGTCCAAATAAAAGCAAGACCATGTCTAGACTGAGTCCAAATGAAAGCGAAACCGAATGAAAGCGAGACCAAGTCAAGACCAAGCGAAAATGAAAGCGAGACCATGTCAAGACTGTGTCCAAATGAAAGCGAGACCCACTCAAGACAGAGTCTAAATGAAAGCAAGACCAAGTTTAGACCACATCCAAATGTAAATGAGACCAAGTCAAGATCAAGTCCAAATGAAAGCAAGACTAATTCAAGACTGAATGCCGATGAAAGCTTTTGGCCTTCACCGACCATAGCACAGTGCTATTGTCTGACGGTATAGCACTTCCTTTGTGTATGATTGTGTAAATAAGATTGTGAAGATTTAAAGCTCATTACCTTTGGACCACTGAGTGGTGTCCATACATTCTCTGAGGTGCCGAGGCTGAACTCCTTTGAAACAATGATAAAATTTAATTCTGTTGAGCACCATTAGAATAAGTTGAAGTGATGAAGTGACAACCATGTGTTTTTAAATTTCATCATCATTTCACTGGTACCTGCTACCTTCTACCATGTTTTGTAGCTACACTGAAGAAACCTGCAATCAGTCGAATGACTTTTTTTATTCTATTTTTTCCCAGTTTCAGTATTTAATCTGCAAGTTTGTTTCAATTGTGGTTTTTATGGGCAAAAAAAAAGTTTTTCCACCCGAGTCAAGTGCACATTTCAGCAGATTTTGGTGATTTTTCATACTTATTATTCATACGTATTATTTCATACTTACTATTTCCAAGTCTGTTTAATTTGACATACACAATTTGTCAAAATACACACAAAAATACATATGTGGAACCATATTATTGTATATATTACTTAACTGAAAAACAGACCCACCAACTCTTCTTTCTCTCGCTCTTTTTTTTTTTTTGCCAATTGTATCATCCTTTCATGCAAATGAAGACCAGTTCACTGGTTTGGCTCCTGGTTCCACGTTGCCATGACAACAGCACAACAAAGCACTTAAAGCGTATAGCATCTTTATCCCAGAATACCTTTGAACATGGCAGGTAATGATCTAAATACAGAAAGACTGCAGAAACTGTAAAAATGATGCACCTTAGAAGTAGCAGATGTAGAAAAAGGCAAAGCTCCCCGGTTTATTGTGTTTGTAGAACTGAAATCAGGAGGTTTTATTCAAATGTTCCATTCACGAGGTTAGAAGTGAGAACTACTTCTTCATTGTTTTCAATCTTCTCTTCATACATCTACTGTTTTGTGATTCTTGAGAAGCAAAATGAATCTCAAAACTTCAAAAATCCTGAGAAAAATTCTTTAATAAAACTAATAAAGGATAAAACCCTAAAGAACTAATGAAAATGGATGTGCATTGTCAATCTCAAAAAATAAAAAAGGTTCTCCTGTGGCATCACTCTAAAGAACCCGTTTTGGGACCTGCATTATTATGAATGTAGACAAACAAAGACAAAACTGTGGATGCAATTTGCTTTATTAATATTAAAATGATGACATGTTAATCAAGCAGATTCAGTGCATCACTTAGGAGCTCTGAATCTCAAAAAATCCCAAAAATTGAACCTTTTTGTGAAGAATATTTCTTGCAAATCTACTATGTATCACTTTTAAATACCAGGATTTGTAGAAAAGCTGCCCCATTGTTCCATTTCACAACTGATGAAACTACCCACTCGGCATATTAAACCATCCACGCAGGATTAAAATGCAGCACATGCCTCAATCAGTAACAGTAGTCGACCTTTTTTTTTCCGAGTCACTCCTAATGCAAGGTGGACACATGGAGCTTTACACCTAAATATACCATGAGATTCATTTTCCAAAGCGTCTGGCCAGCAGCTACAGCACATGCAATGTTGAAAACAAAGCCCAAGCTTTGATTTCGCCCCTGCAGTGGGACTCTTTTTGATTGGCTGAGATTTTTTTCTCGATTGACCGGCGTGGAAATCAACGAGCTGATGCTCATTTGAAGCTTTCTTATCTTTCTCCACAGGTACAGGGGGAAGGGGGAGGGGGACGCAGGAGAAAGAAGAGAGGGGTAATAATATTCTGGACTCTAGACTGGACTCTGATGCAATAGAGCTTCCATTACAGCAGACAAAACAGCTTTTTCTTGAATGTCAACCTTGTTTTTTAGGTTTTTTCAACATGATTTGAAAAAGTCAGCTGTGCTTTACAATAAGTGAATCATTCATGATGAATGGACCAATAGAAATGGTCCAAGATTTCTGCAATAACACATCGCTACACTGTACACAAAGATATTTAGAGAGGCTTGTAAAAAGTATTATTTTAGAGAAACCAAGTCAGGATTGTTCACAGTGGTGCTGATAGGAACCAGACGTCCACCTCTAAAAGCTCCCCCACAGAGAGTCATTATATGGTTATGAATTCACTGTCTGATGTCTGAGACACTTGATTTGGGGCTAAAATGTATTTTTAATACATACACCTTTAGGTTCGCTGGTGGTTTTGGATAACGAAATCTGAGTCAGTAAGTTTCTCTACAATGAAGCATTTCACAGCAAACCACTCTGAATGACTCTGTCTACATCTCAACCACTGAATTACACAGAAATTTTTTCAAATAAATAAATAATTTGATGGAAGTTTCTTTCTTCTTCTGTAAAGTTTCAGAGAGGAGCATTTCAGCTAGATGGAGATAAGGCCAATCAGAGACACATTAGGGACACAGATGGACATGGTGGACAAGACTAACCTGTGGCAAAATTGTGCTCACATGTGCCCAGATGCCTCTTCTGATTGGACGAATCAGGCTCTTATCATCTTATCTGCACTAGTTATTCATGCTGGGGATGACTTAAAGCAATGATTTAGCCTAATTTGCACATCCCACCCCCACCCTCTGCCGCAAATGTTGCTGTTCAGCCAAGACATTTTTAGTGTCTTGAGTTTTGCACTGGCTGATGCAGCTAACAAGTAATGAAGCTTTTGCCGCACCAATTAGAGTCATATGAACTGTTAATTTGTTTTTATAATAATATAACAAATATAATTTGTTAATATGTCACAATTTTATGTTCACTCTTCAGTCCATACAGGCCACATATGGAAACTAAGCTGCAAAAACAGCCTGTTTTGAGTCTATTGTTTCTGAGATCTCACAAAAACCAACATTTTTATTTATGCCTGCTTATTCAGCCTGTGGCAGTTTGGCCCCACCCATTCACACTGAAGAGTTTTAGTGTGGAGAGCCAATACAAATACACTGACTAGCCACTTCAGCTTCTTGTATCAACATTTTCTATTTTATCAGCTCCACTGACTGTATAGCTGCACTTTGTAGTTCTACAGTTACAGACTGTAGTCCATCTGTTTCTCTGGTACTCTGTTACCCTGTTCTTCAATGGTCAGTTCTTCAATGGCCACCAAAGAGCAGGTATTATTTGGGTGGTGGATCATTCTCAGCACTGCAGTGACACTGACATGGTCGTCATGTGTGCGTGTTGCGCTGGTCTGAGTGGATCAGACACATCAGAGCTGCTGGAGTTTTTTATAGTCCACCAACCAAAAACATCCAGCCAACACCGACCTGTGGGCAGCGTCCTGATGAGGACTAGAGGATGACCAACACAAACTGTGCAGCAGCAGATGAACTATCATCTTCTACAAGGTGGACTGACAAGGTAGGAGTGTCTAATAGAGTGTGAGTGAGTGGATACAGTGTTTAATGTCTCGCAGCACAACACACACTAACACACCACCTCTTTAGTGTCATTGCAGTGCTGAGAATGATCCACCACCTGAATAATACCTGCTCTGTGGGGGTCCTGTGGAGCTCCTGACCATTGAAGAACAGAGTAACAAAGTATGCAGAGAAACAGATGGACTACAGTCTGTAATTGTAGAGCTATAAAGTGCTCCTGTATATTCAGTACAGCTGATAACATGGACAATGTAGATACAAGGAGGTAGTTTTAATTCAGTGTATTTTGAAGCCACAGTAGCAAAAACTGCCTGTTAAATTAGTAATAAAGAAATTAAAGTAATAAAGAAAAGGAAATGGCCATGTAGAAACAAACCAAACTCAAAATAACCATCCAGTTACTTATTGACTGCACTGCAAATGAATCTACAGTGATGTGCGCTGTGCATCCAAAGGACTGCAGACATCCAACATTTCTTCTGAAATAAAGGGCATTAATAGAGTGTTTACCCTCCTTTGCTGCAGTAGCAGCCTCTGCTCTTATGGAAAGGCTTTACACTAGATGTTGGAACATTGCTGTGAGGATCTGATTAAGCATTAGTGAGGTCAGGTACTGATGTTGGATGATCAGTTCTGGACGCTCCAGCTCATCCTAAAGGTACTGGATGGAGCTCCATCACTCAGAGAGGAAACTGTCCTTTAGCCAGTTCTCTCACAATGCTAACATAACTCACGGCTTCAGCACCACTCCAAACCTGACCTTGCATATTCCACAGGTAACACCACTCTAATAAAAAAACAACACTTTTGAGTGCCACCAGGCTAATCAACCTCACTCTCCTCAGTCCTGAGGCAGCAGGAGCGCTCAGAGGTGAGCAGCAGAGGTGAGCTCAGCGCCGCCCCCCTCTGGGCTGGAGCCAGAGCGGTTCAACAACCCCATCTCCAGTCCCCGCTGGCAGGGCAGAGCCCCACGGGGCAGCGCTGGGAGAGGCCACAGCCACGGACCCAGAAGAAAAACAACTTCTTTCAGTCACAGAAACAGGTCTTCCACCTCTGCTCCCCAGAGTTAATGCAAAATACATCGCAAAGAAGAAGGCCAAAGGTCACGCTCAGTTTTAGCTCCTATCGTTCTTCACTTATTGGAGTTCCTCTTTGTACTTGGCTGTTGAAATCGAAGGACCAGAGAACTATACAGTTATGTGTTTATCTCTTCTTGAGTGTAAGGATTTGGATCGATGTAGCCATTCAGTACTGCATTAAAGGGTTTGTATCAGCACTGGTAGAAATAAAGGCTCGGTGCAAGTACATTTTTCATTCATTAAAGTACAAACAAAGTAAATGTACCTCAAACTGTGAACCTTAAATAGGTTTTTCAAGATGAAAAGTACAGATTTGTAACTTTTCATAACCTTATGTTTCAAAACAGAACAATCACACAAAAAGCCTGGAGGTGAAACGAAGTGTGTGGAGTCAATACAACTTAGAAGATATCACTTAAATGGATTATACAATTTTGTTCCCTGACTAAAGGTAATGAGAAATACCCTTGAGAGAACCACCCCAGTGCCATGAGAGTGACTAAAATTCTAAAACTCTTTATCTAGGCAACAAAAAGGTTCTATCTGTCAGTCAATCAGTACTTCAAATACACACAAAAGGACCCATCAGGTTCGGCTTCCTTGTCACACCCTGCTCTGCTCGGTGACCATGGGAAAAGTTTATTAAACTTCTTGAAACATGAAAACTTGTTGCTGAAGCTCTTGCAGTTCTTTACAAAGTCTTATTGTCTTACACTTTATAAATTAAGCCTTCAAATAAAAAACATCTGCATTTATGGAGTCTTAGTTAATTACAACATAAGCATTCATTTCATTCATTCATCCATGTATTAATGTTCTTCTTTCTCCCAATATAAGACAATTTGGTGGATTAGAGTCAAAATTCTTGATATAAAATAAAGCCTCACATTACCTTTAGACTGACCTGCTACACTTACTTGCTGGGACTGTTTATGACAGTAGCTGGTTTCTGTCTAACCTAAAGGAAGCTTAAACTAATGGTTTCCACCTAAAACTGACCTCTGCAGTGGACAAAATATTGAGCACTGAATCGTATACTCAATCTGCTGTGCTTTTTAGAATAAGGAAAAGATGATTTGTCCCAAAATAAGAAATAGATGTCATAAAAATAAAAATGATGTCATAAATGTCATAGAAAGCTTTACATTTACAAATGTTTGATACATGTAGACACTCTGTTCCAACGATATTGTTATGCTTCAAAACTAATTACAAATAAACTGTTTGTGTTCTGTGAAAATCATTGCTTCTTTTCATGTTTTGCCAGATTGGCAAATATAATAAATATAATAAGCCTTATAATCCCAAGCAAACAGTGAGTTCTTAGGTATAGAAGGTTTTATCTGCATTTGACCTGTTCCAAAAAATCCATTCACAAATTTGATAGGATTTTGAAATTGTACATTTAGAATGTATTCAGGGTGTCTGTCATTGTCATGTGTGGAAGTGACATGTTCCACATATCAGTTCTGCCATTTGGTATGCAAAATCTTTGAAGCTCAATGTGCCAAACGTGCTCAGAACACAGATAGAACCTTATAATTCCAAAGGGGATGATATGTGGTCTTGGGAGTCAGCTTAAACAATGTTTACATACTACATCAAACTCTTTTACAGGTCTCCATCATACAGGTCCTTTAAAGTAATGTAATAAATGTTGCGCATATCATTGCTGTCCAAAGAGAACCATGTACCTCCATTTTTGACAATTATTCTACATCATGTCAACACACCAGCCGTCCTTCACATTGTGTGAATATTTATTGATGAATGGACCAATAGAAATGCTCTAATGAAACAAAAACTATTTACATTGATTTACATTGAAAGGTAAGAGTTTTTACCTTCTCCTGTAAAGTTACTATTTTGGACAGCGACATGACTCAGTAAGAAATAGTCTGCTGCTGCTGTCACAGTGCTTGTGATGTGTGCTTGTAATAATAAACATAATTGGTCACGTCAGATGGAAAAAAAAGCCCATTTTGATCAAGATAAGACATGTTTCATTTCACAGTGTTGATATAAACTTACGCTTATGCTTAGCTACAGTTTTAACAATGTTTTCTCAGTGTGTAAAAGTGAGGACTCAAGGTTTCGTCCTCTGGATCAAAGTCTTTACTAATAACCAAAAAATATCTAATAATTATCCAATCACATGTCCACTCGTAAAACTGTTCTTCACATGAAAGCTTCTTCCTGCGGCCGTGTTTTCAGCACTGCACTGTGGTTTCCCTTTAAGAAGGCCTTTTCTTTTGTGCATATCAATGGAAAAGGCTACCAGCTGTTTTTTTTTTTTTGCCCGGGTGCCTCCCGAGGAGCATCTGAAACCATTTAAATCAAACCCAGTCACAGTTTCCACAGCGCATTAGAGGCATTCCGGCAGCTCCGTGCTTCGTGCTGGGCCGCGGCGCTCCATAGGGGGGGGCCGGAGGATGAAGAGGGCTCAGAGAGCACAAATATTGGCACCCCGCCGGAGTCCTCAATGAGGAGAGGCGCTGGGACGGCCTTCAGAAACGCCCCCTCCCGCCAGCCCGGGTCAGAACCTTCCCCGACTCCGATAAGACACTGCCCTTTTTTAGGTCCTTTGTGTACCTTCTGGGTGAGGGAGAGGAACAGAAGAGGCTGAGGGAGGGAGAAATTTAAGGGAGCGAGGGAGAGGGAGAGAGAGAAAAGATGAATCAGAAGACTTGCAGGCCTGGCACACCCCTGTGGTGATGCGTTCACTCAAAAGTCAGCGTGAAAACAAACGCTGGACTTTTTTTTGTAGGTGGGGGAGAACAAAAAAAAAGAGAGAAAGAAAGAAAAGCAGCATGAGACGCTGGCCGCATGACAGCCGTGGATTAAGGTTTGTAAAGTATGTGAACTATTTTTAATCTCCGAAGCACTTTTGAAATCTAAAAGTGAAAAAAGTGTGATGCATTGAGTTGAGATTCAAAATCCAGCACCATTTCCACATAAATGAAATCGATCACATCAGCAAGTTTGTTTTGTTGTGAATAAACTGAAGACAGAACTGAGCTGCTGTAATATGTTTTACTTATGTGGAACTGAAATGGAAGTGTATGGTCACCGCTGTGCAATTTCAGTATAGCAGAGTGTAAGTTTGTATATTTGTCCTTGACAGTTTTCTCTTTAAAAAAAGTCCCTAAACGCAGATTAAACACCCTGCTGTCATGCTTAGCTAACACACATTACTGTTCAGATGCTTCTTGATTAGCTAGATCAGGTTTGCTACACTAAAGATTAAAATCCAGCTTCTGGCCAGGAGGTCGGGAGATCCTTTCATTCTGAGCTCAATCCAGCTCATGTTAGGACCTAAGCAGATTTCTTTAAGGAGAAAAAACTGAGATCCCATCAATTAACCAAAATCTGCATGTGTCAAATTACATGCCTTTATCTTTAAGATAGTAAGTATTTATTGTCATTAAGTAGGAGGTTTGTTTGTTTGTTTGTTTTAATTACAGATTTTTCAGCCTGGCCCTAAATGTAACTACTATCGACACACCAAAAACCAAATAGTATTATATTATAAACAGATCATAGTTAACGACACTTAATTAATTAATTAACAGTAATGAATTCAGGTTGCAAAAACATAAGTCGATGCAAAGACTGAATTACTTTGCTGTTCCAATAAACCTGAAGTAATGAAACCACTGTAGTAAAAAAGTCTAAATAATAAAGATGACGGTTCACGTCCAGCGATGAGGGAACTAAATGAATCCACATTTGTAAGTATATTTAAAAAGAACTACATGTATGTCTCAGCACTGCTAGAATCCTGCTAAGGTAGCGGTCCAATCAGAGTCAGGGAGACATCTCAGGACAAAGTTGTAATTAGGACCAATCACAGTCAGAGGGAGGTCTCACACCTAACGATGTGGTGGTGAGGACCAATCATAGTCAGAGGGGAGGTCTCAGAACTAATGAGGTGCTGATTAGGGCCAATCACAGTCAAGGGAAAGGTCTCAGAGTTAATAATGCATTAGTTAGGACCAATCACAGTTCAGCGGAGGTCTCAGAACAAACAAGTTTTCAAGTTTCAAGTTTATTTGTCATTTGCACAACATGTCAGGACATTTATGCATTGAGATGCTTGTGCTGAGGATCAGATAATCACTTGACAGAAAGTAAATAAGTAAAAGTAAAATTTAAAAACTAATTTAAATATATTAAGTATGAACAAAATCTAGAGAAAATATACACAAAATCTAGAGACAATATACATTTTAACGTGGCTTAAAATGTTCTTTAAAGTGAAACGCCATGATTAGCGTTTAGTAAGCAGTGCACACTGAACTAAAAATATTCAAACCACCACAATGTTTCGTCCACCCGGCTATGTGCAGTTTGCATGTTCTCCCCGTGTCTGTGTGGGTTTACTCTGGGTTCTCCGGTTTCCTCCCACCGTCCAAAGGCATGCAGTCAGGCCATTTGGCCAAGCTAAATTGCCCCTAGGTGTGAATGTGTGTGTTGGGATGTATATGTCTGTCTGTCTGCCTGCCCTGCAACGGACTGGCGACCTGTCCAGGGTGTTTCCTGCCTTCCACCCAATGACAGACAGGCTCCAGCACCCTGCCGCTACCCAGAAGGATAAGCAGTTTAGATGATGGTGTGTGTGTGTGTGTATGTGTGTGTACATTGTTTTGGCAAAAAAGATGTCATTTTGTTTTGTGATGTCATCCGTATTTGAATTATACCATCAGCTTAAATCCAAATTCCTTATTATTAAGCTACAAGTCTAGGGCTGGTTTCCAGGACAAAGACAAAGATTGAGCATCATCTTGGGCTAAATTGCAGAGAGAGGGGTGAATCAACATTGGAAATTCTGCTTAGTGTCAGTTTAGCCCTAATCTGGATCTGGGAAACTGCCTGTTTGTGACCCAGTTGAAAATCCATGGTCTTTTATTACATGTAGTTACTCTGAACATAAAGGGACCTGGACTTTCACAGTAAACAAGGCAAGGCTCAGATACTGTACAGACTGTTCACTTTTGTCTAAAAGTAGTTCCGTGTAATCCAGTAATTACAATAGGTGAAAGAAAGACCTTGAGTTCATCACTCCTTAAAAAGGTTGTGTAGGTTCCTGGACCGCAGTGCTATGATGATTCTATAAGCTGAATTATTTGGAGTGGGCTGTCATCGACGAGGAGTGTATCCTTACCACCATCTCTTCTGCTTGCTCATAGCGTCCTGGCGCCAAGCCCCCGAGGGCCAGGATGCACATGTGGTGCCACTGACAGTGATTAAGAACAGGACAGGTTGAAAGGTCACACTGTGGGTGCCCTTTAACAACTGCTGGATGCTGGGCCCTCTCGCTGCTCTCCATTGCTGGGCCAAGTTTAGGCAAACACATGGCGTCCCTCTGCAGGCCTCCCCTCAGGACGATGTCTGTCCCTGGTGGTCTGCTGTCATATCATCTTTCACTGGACAAAGGGTGCAAGAAGGGCCTAGAGAGTCATGCAAGCTGCAGGAGACCATGTTAACCAACTCCCCACACACAGCACTTCTGAACTCTGCCTGTGGTCCCTCCAGGTCCTGCCCTACAGCTGCACCCAACATGTCCACTCATTCGGAGAATGTTGCATATAACTAGCAGACTCAGTTAAGAGTTCTGAAGGAATTAACCAATCTGAGCTCTGCCCACAACTGCCCACTAGACTCAAAAGGGAAGACTTTCTAAGAGGATGAGGAAGAACCACATAGGAACGAAGACTCAAAAGACTGGAGGAACTACAGTGGAACCAAGACTCAAAAGGGAAAACTTTCTAAGAGTATGTGGAAGAACCACAGAGGAACCAAGACTCAAAAGGGGAAACTTCCTAAGAGCACGTGGAAGAACCACAGAGAAACCAAGACTCGAAAGGGAAGGCTTTCTAAGAAGATGTAGAAGAACCACATAGGAACCAAGATTCAAACGGGAAAACGTTCTAAGAGGATGTAGAAGAACCACAGATGAACCGAGACTCAAAAGGGAAAACTAAGAGCTTGAGGAAGAGCTTGAGGAAGAACCACATAAGACTCAAAAGGGAAAACTTCCTAAGAGCTTGAGGAAGAACCACATAGGAACCAAGACTCAAAAGGGAAAACTTCCTAAGAGCATGAGGAAGAACCAGAGTGGAACCAAGACTCAAAAGACTGTGGAAGAACCACAAGGGAACCAAGACTCAGAAGGTAAAACTTCCTAAAAGGATGTGGAAGAACCACAGAGGAACCATCACTCAAAAGGGAAGACTTTCTAAGAGCATGTGGAAGAACCACAGAGCATTTAAGAGCATTCTTGTGAACTTCTTGGTGTTTATCTTAAGAACCTTCGCTCGTGTTTTTTTTAAGAAAGATTTCATGAATCTGGTCTCAGGTTCACTGTATGTATAATCGTTATTTCTCACCACCCTTTTTCCTTTTGGACTCTGTCCTGGTGCTCCCTTGAGGAAACGTGAGAAAGGCAGGGGTACTGTTGCCACAGCTCAGTGAACCTTTCCTCCATTTCGTTTTTCCACTTGACAGCAGCAAGAGCAACGTCCCTCTTATTCATCCCTTTGTTTACATGTGTCCACCAGACAGCACTCTGTCATCCCATTGGTTAACGTCAAGACACGCCTCATGGGAGACATGAAAATACGCAGGGAAAATACAAAAAATTCTCACATGCTAAACTTTTCATCAGGGTGGTCGTCATTGCTGTTTTGCATCTACAAGACTCATTCATCATTCCTGATGCTCATATTCAGGCATGATGCTGAAAATTTGTCGGCTGCAACAAAATTGGTAGTATTTGACTCTTGGAATGAGGCCATAAATTGTCTTCCCGATCAGGAAAACGATGCATTCAATCAGGTGTGTCTAAACTTCTGACTGCCTCTGTACATACAAATGAATAAATGACTCGCAGCTAAGCTGAGAGCTGGAGCTCCGCCGCTGTGAGAAAAGCATCTGGTTTTGTGTGTGTAGAGCTGATGCAGTGTGTGTTTAGCGGGAGGAGTAAACAGACGGAGGCAGGAGGATCTCGCTGAACAGCAGATTCAGTAAATGAGGTAAATAAATGGAGGTGTAGAGGTACAATATGAGTAATAATGTGAGGAATATGCTTAATACAGGATTATAGAGCTTCATTCCTGCCTACTGTACAAAACAACCAGCAGACTGCACTCAATCTGTCTTACACACACACACACACACAATCACTCACATACACACTCACACACACACACACACACACAATCACTCACATACACACTCACATACACACACACACAAACACTCACATACACACACACACACAATCACTCACATACACACACACACACACACACACCAACACACATGCTCACATACACACAATCACTCACACACACACACACACACACAGTCACTCACATACACACTCACATACACACACACACACACACCAACACACATGCTCACATACACACAATCACTCTCACACACACACACAATCACTCTCACACACACACACAATCACTCACATACACACACACACACACACACACACATAACAACACACATGCTCACATACACACAATCACTCTCACACACACACACAATCACTCACACACACACACACACAATCACTCACATACACACACACACATTATATTATATTATATTATACTTATGATGGAAATTAATGTAAATAAAGCTTTTTCCAAGTAATTTTGACTCATTTATCATGTTATGCAGAAAAGTTAAAACTGAGAAATTTTAACACTGACAATATTATAAATAACCTCTCATGTTAAATGTGTAATGTATGTAAGGTAATGTGTGCGATAGATTAGACGATGTAATATGTCTCATCAATGTGCATTTGATAACCTTAACCTCAATAACAAAAACAAAAATGTTTTTGTTTGTTTCCACAAAGTCAAGACATTTTTTTTTCTGAAAGTGTACAAACACACACACACACACACACACACGTTCAGGCATCTTTAATCATTTTTCTCTGTGAATGTTCCATGAAATAAGCCAGAAATAAGATAGAGACAAGCAGAGCCTGAGAGATAACCCCCCACCCCCCTCGCAGTGCAGGCTGTGGATAATAAACAGCCTCACAATCACTTCATTACATCCAGGTTTGCCTTCTCTCCCTCTGATGTTCTCGCCGTGTTGATTTATTCATGTTCTTCCTTTGTTGACCTTTTTTGCAGTTTCAGACCGTGAGATGTGGGTTTTTGTGTTTTGGTTGTTGTTCTGCTCTCTCATCTCTCTCGTCCTGATTGTTATTTCCCAAATGAATGCGTGTGTTCATTTACATACAGTGCAAGCAAACTGCTACGAACCTGCCAGAGGCCCTGTCTCTCTCTTTCTCTCTCTCTCTCTCTCACACTCTCTCTCTCCCTCTCTCTCTCACTGTCTCTTTCTCTCTCTGACTCTCCCTCCCTCTCTCTCTGTCTCTTTCTCTCTGTCCCTCCCTCCTTCTCTCTCTTTCTTTTCCTCTCACTCTGTCTCTCTTTTACTTTTCCTATCTCTGTGTCTCTCTTTCTTTTTCTATTGTGTTTCTATTTGTCCTCTCCCTCTTTTTCTGTTTCTCTGTCTTTCTATCTCACTTTCAGTTTATTTCTCTCTCTCTCTTTCTTCCCGTCTCTTCTCTCTCTTTCTTGCACCATTTATCTTTTTTCCTGTCTTATTCTTTTTTTTACTCTCTCTCTTGCTTTCTCTCTTTCTTCTTTCCTTCTGTCTGCATTCTCTTTCTGAATCCCCCTCTTGTTCTATCTCTTCTTTCCGCTCTCTATCTGTCTGTCTGTCTGATCTGTCTTTGGTTTGGTTGTCATTCCGTGTCAGTGAGTTCATGGTGGATGGGTTTTTCTTCATGTTTGGCTCCAGACTAACTGTGCACATGGTCAGATTCCTGCTCCATATGGTCCTCATCTCCAAACACAGCCTTCACATCCTGATTTTACAGACCGCCATCACATGCCATACATGGCCTGTTAAAGGAGATGGTCTATCTATCTATCTATCTATCTATCTATCTATCTATCTATCTATCTATCTATCTATCTATCTACAATGGCAAGAAAAAGTATGTGAACCTCTTGAAATTTTATGGTTTTCTGCATTAACTTGTCATAAAATGTGATCTGATCCTCATCCAAGTCAAGCATATTGACAAATATAATGTGCCCAAAATAATAACACAAAATATTTTTTATCCTTCATATCTTCATTGAGAACAACAATGAAAACATTATAGTGCTAGTGGATAAAGTATGTGAACCCTTGAGTTAATGATCTCAAAAAAGCTAATTGGAGTCATACCTGGAGTCTTTAAGTTAAGAAAATGAGTTTGGAGGTGTGGACTAGAGCTACTTTGACTGATAAAAACCACTTAGACCTTTTGAGTTTGCTCCACACAAGAAGGATATGCGTATGTAAGCCATGCCTCGCCAAAAAGAGCTTTCAGAGGATCTACGATCAAAAATTGTTGCTTTACATAAAGCTGGAAAGGGTTACAAAGCAATTTCAAAGACTTTAGAAATTCATCAGTCTACAGTAAGGCAAACAATCTACAAATGGAGACAATTTGGGATTATGGCTACTCTGTCAAGAAGTGGGCGCCCAGTCAAAGTGACCCCAAGAGCACAACGGAGACTCATCAATGAGGTAAAGAAACAACCCCGAGTGACAGCCAAAGATTTGAAGGCGGCATTGATGCAGGCTAACATCTGTGTTCATGAATCTACAGTTCGTAAAACTTTGAACAAGCAGGGTGTCTATGGCAGGACACCACGAAGGAAGCGGCTGCTTACTAAAAAGAACATTGCTGCACGCCTGAAGTTTGCGAAAGAGCACATTGACACTTCACAACGGTACTGGCAAAATGTTTTGTGGACAGATGAAACTAAGATTGAACTATTTGGAAAGAACACGCAGCGATACATCTGGCGTAAAAAAGGCACTGCACATCACCATAAAAATATCATCCCAACCGTCAAGTATGGTGGAGGGAACATCATGATTTGGGCCTGCTTTGCTGCATCAGGCCCTGGTCAGCTTACAGTCATTGAGGGGAAGATGAATTCCCAAGTGTATCAAAAAATTCTACAGGATAATGTGAGAGAGTCTGTACACCAGCTGAAACTCTATAGAAGTTGGGTGATGCAACAGGACAATGACCCAAAACACCGGAGCAAGTCCACAACAGAACGGCTTATGAAAAACAAAATCCGCCTTTTGGAGTGGCCAAGTCAGAGCCCACATCTCAACCCTATAAAAATGCTATGGACTGATTTGAAGAGAGCTGTACACACGAGGCATCCAAGGAACATGACAGAGCTAAAGCAGTTCTGCCAGGAAGAATGGGCTAAAATTCCTCCTGAACGATGTGCAGGTCTGATCCACAGCTACAGGAAACGCCTGGTTGAGGTTATTGCTGCCAAGGGAGGGTCAACCAGCTATTAATTCCAAGGGTTCACATACTTTTTCCACTATCACTTTAAATGTTGAATGAGTGTGTTCAATAAAGTCCTGAAAGAAAATGTATTTTTGTGTGTTATTATTTTGGGCACATTATATTTGTCGATATGCTTGACTTGGATGAGGATCAGATCACATTTTATGACAAGTTAATGCAGAAGACCATAAAATTTCAAGAGGTTCACATACTTTTTCTTGCCTATCTATCTATCTATCTATCTATCTATCTATCTGTCTGTCTGTCTGTCTGTCTGTCTGTCTGTCTGTCTGTCTGTCTGTCTATCTATCCCTTAAATTTATGTTTCCTTACATTGATGCATGATGTCTTCATTTGTAAGGCTGCTGAATCTGTCGCATCACAGTGAGGTCATTACTCCTCCCACTCTGCTTCCCTCAAAGGAACTTCACGTTCAACTTGGCAGTCTTTTCCTTTTCTGTCTTTCTCCATCTCTCCCTCTTTTCAGCAGTTTCTCTCCACATCAGAGAGGCAGGCAGGCTTTGTATGCGTCTCGGCCCTGAGGGCAGCCGCGTTGCGAGGCAGATTAATAATTACAGAGCACATAAACAATCTGTGGATCTTTGATGGCACACATGAGAGAGACCAAAATTACAAAGGAAAAAGAGGAAAGAAATGAGAAGTTTCTCTCTCATATTAGTCTGGAAACCGTTCCTGCTGTTGTCACTCATTGCTGAGTGACAGTGAATGAAAGATAAATTCATAAACAAATATATAAATCACACAAAAGTGTAACAGTATGGATTGTGCGCTGCATGCAGAAGCTGGAATGGGGCGATTTTACAGGTTGCATAATGCTGTATAATTTATATTTGCGGTTTATTGATCCAGTTATATAATTTCTTTAATTAAAATGTAACATAAATAAACCTAAACCAGAATAAACAATTGTGTTTCATAACCTGAGAATTATCACCTGCAATCTTAAATTCTTCAAGGGTTTTTAGTCAAAACAATGGTTCCTATATAGAACCATGATCATTGCATGTTTCAGTGGTTCTTTACACGGTGAAAGAGTTATTCAGACTGATGGAGAAAGTCAAATATGGTTCTATATAGCACCAAAACAGGCTTTTTTATTGTTACAATGTCAGACTTGTGACAATAAAACAATCCCTTTTGATGCCATAAGAGGTCATTGTCATTCAGAGCAGGTGTGCCCAGTCCTGGTCATGAAGATCGACCACCCTGGAGCTGTCCAATTCAACATGCCTGGTTGCTGTAGTCAGATGCTCCTGAAGGCCTTCATATCCTGGATCATCTAAACTCTGCAGGCTGGTAGATCTCCAGGACCAGGCACCTCAATTTAGAACATATGAACTAGTGTTCCAGCTCTTAGAGAAATCCTGATATACTCTTAAAACAGATGGTTCTTCAAGGGTTCTTTAGTAAAGAAAATGACTCTTTATAGAAACATGAGCACTCAAAGAACCATTTGCATGCTTTTGCATGTTGAAATGGTTCTTCAGATTGATGGAAAATGTGCACAGACAGTGCTATAGAAAGGTTTATATGGAACCTTTTTTGAAAAGGGTCCTACATATAGCACCCAAAAGGGTTGTTCTATTATTACCAGCTTTCCACCATAAAAAATCTCCATTCATCTGAAAAAGGGTTCCTTGAGTGTTCATATAGAACCATTTTCTTCACTAAAGAACCCTTGAAAAATGAATCCTTGAATCTTTTTTTAAGATTACACGGTTTAAAAGCTGGTTCTTCAAGTGTTCTATAGTAAAAGGAATGGCTTATATTCTATATAGAAACATTTCATGCTTAAAGTATTCTTTCCATGTTGAAATGATTCTCCAAAATGATGGAAAATGTGCATGAATGTGCTATAGACAGATTTATATAGAACCTTTTTGAAAGGGTTCTATTTAGCACCAAAAAGGGTTATATAGAACCCTTTTTGGTGCTATATAGTACCATCTAACATCTATAGCACATTGCCCATTAATTTGAAAAACCCTTTCTTAATGCAAAGGGTTCCTTGAGTGTTCATGGTTCTTTACGGAACCATGTTCTTTACTATAGAATCCTTGAAAAACCAACCAGTAAAGGGAATGTCTCTATTTATAACCTATATAAAACTGTTTCACGCTTAAATGGTTCATTGCTTGGAGAAATGGTTCTTCAGATTCACGGTGAAAGTGTTGTAGATGGTTCTATACAGAATTTGTATCAAACTACTTGCTGATCCATTTTCAAAAAGGTTCTGAACCATAACATATTCTCTATCAGTCTGAAGAATCATTTCACTCCGCAAAGAACCATTTAAGCACAAAATAGAACCATTTTCTTTACTAAAGAACCATTGAAAAGCCATCCTTTTTAAGAGAGATGTCACTTTAAGTGTCAGAGTTCTGAATAAAGCCAGTTCATAAACTTTGAAAGGTTTCTACTATAGATCCCAAAATGACTCAGACGTTCCACAGCACTGCATAGTTTAGCATAATTTCTCAGTCCTAAGATAAAAATCGTGTTGTATTGGTGTCTCTTCTTGGTCTTTTAAATCATTCTTATGTTCTCATTTCAATGGAAAAAATGTGAAGTGAGATTTGCTGGATGGTGAAAATGTCTCAGTATTTTTATTTTATTCCTCTGTTCAACTTTTGCAAACTTTCACAGAAAACTTCAGCGCACTCCAACAATCTCTGCTGTCTCTGTGGTTGGCATAGCAACAGCCGGGATGACCAAAGTTTAGGTTGTTCTCTGCTTCATCACATGTGCCTTTCCAGCAGCAGCTCGGACTGGACTGTGTACATCTGAACTACATGTTTCAGCTCCTGAATGAGGAAGTAAAACGTTCTGTGCTGCTTTAAAATGGACAGTGCTCTACCCAGTAGCTCCTTTGCCTTTTAATAAGGAGCCAAGGATGATTTTCATGTGGCTATCCAGCATCTACAGGGAATTAATGAGTGTTACGGGCACTGTACAAATCCTTCATAAAATGAGTCCCAGTCTAATATCGTTCTTAGGATTTTATGAGTAATTTACCGTCCTTATAGTAAAGTGGCATGTGAAAAAGCAAATAGTTAAGAAAAGTCAATAATTAAAAAGAAGCTGAAAGTGCAGGTGAAACATGCATCAAAGCACTTAATGACCAAAGAGGTAACACATTAAATTTAATGAATTTAACAAGTTAAAACATTATCTAGGGAAAGCGTACCTAAATGTGTCATTTCCCACACATTTTATTGCACTATTTATTTATTTATTTATTTTTACAATAAAACTGTGGTTTAACTTTTGCAGAGACCACATTCTATGTTTTATTTTTTCCTCAATATGCTAAATATGCAAATAACCAGTAATTGTGCCTTACAATGAGCAGAAGCATGTTCCCTGCAGAGGATGTGTAACTAATTCTCGCTCAGAAAATCAACACAACAGGTCATTTGACTGCAGGTGTTCAAACTTTTGCATATGTCTGTAACTGAATATATGTATGACTATGCATTATGGATTCACCAGCCAGGCTTCATGTTGTGAACTGACACAAATTTGACTCGAATTCAAATGAGCGCATTTGAAGGCCTTAATTTTAAGCACTTTTTCAAACTTTTCAGCCCTGAGAAGCTGTTTTATCTTGGTGTTGGCTCCTGCAGGTTAGCACTGCTGTGCTGCTAACGCTGAATTTTAAATATCTAATACTATTTGTTTATTCCTAGAATACACATGAAAGACAGAGGGAAATCTGAAAACACTGGTTTTTGATTGACAGGACACCTGCTTTGCAGATGTCTCTCTTTCATGCTGTGGCAATCTGAGCGACGTCAGTCCACCAATAAGGCGCAGAAGTGAGAGCTTTGTGCATCTCTGAAGGAAAAAGACATTGTTTGAAATGCAGTGGTATGACACGTATCCTTTAGAGAGCACGGCTGACAGCACAGCTCCATCGGCTTTGACAACCACGACAGGTTTTCATCTCTCAACTCGTAGCTGTTTCAACTTTGCATAATCTCTGTCCCTGCTTGCCTTACGCAGGTGACAGTGAGGAGCTGTAGTTACCGAAAGATCTCACCCTATATGTGTTTAACCCTTAGAGTCCACAGTTAACAGTAGGATTAACAACAATGAGTCCCAGTTTGTGGTTATTATTAATCTTAAAAATCTTAAAAAGTGCCTATGATGTTCAAAAGCTTATCAGCTATTAAAATGAACCAAATGTCTAAAATAAAATACTGAGTTGGCTTATAACTAAAAAGTAATGATTATTTTAGCTTCCGGAAAAAAAACAAACTACAGCTTATTACTCAGTAAATACTGGGACTTCAGGGCAACCTGGCTTGGCTATTCTTGGTGCTATAGAAGTCTGTAATAAAACTTTGGGCCCTGGCCTTTTAGGGGGTTGATAAAAAAATATACAGAATCTTCAACAATTAAATATATAATCTATAGCCAAATTTTTGCCCTCATCTAGAGACTCGCTTTCAATTTTCCAAAAAAAAGAGTATTTTTCCATGCCTCCAAAGTTCAGTCTTAGAAGTTGATTGAACTTTCTACTTCTCACAATTCAAGCAATCCTAGTTTAATCCCAATTTTAAAAATTGACCAGAATATTTGTTACTTTTTATGAAAATGTGCAATACATGTAACTGCTGGCTAAAGAAAACAAGTATTGCCAAAATTGTAACTTTACAGGAGAAGGAAAAAACACTCTTACCTTGCAATGCAAGTCAATGTAAAGATATTTAATTCTAAGTGATTTTAGAACGTTTCTGTTGGTCCATTCATCATGGGATTTTCACACATGTAGAAAAATAAAAATGAAGATGGTTTTCTCTGGACAGTAACGATATATTTTTGACCACTTTCTGCTTACGTGCGCACTCATGGGCCACTGCTCCAAGATATCTTGGCAGTATGATTAACAAGATTCTTCAAGATAGACAGGATTCTTTGCTCTGCTGAGGTGCTTAGGAAACTGGAAGAGTGAGCGGAGGCTCAGCCGTCATGTTTAATTAATCAAAATTTCATGAATCCTAGAATATAGATGTAGCCAGGAATGAACCACATATCACATTAGTCTACAATTTTGCACAAAAATCTGTTTTATTATTGTGTAAAATGACACAATGGCACAATACAGTCTTTTACCTTAAGTCATGGTTCTAACTGAAAAAAAACAAAAGTATGTTGTCAATTTATATTCCTTAGTTCTAGGGGTCACAAAAACTGGTGGACAAGTCAACTTATCTGTTTTACTGCTTGGTGCAGATGCTTTAAGACTATTCTCTGATCATGTGATTATGAGATTATTGACATGGATGCATCAGAGACACAAGTAATGAGCCTGGTGACTTCAGAGTCCAGATCTTCGGTTTTGTGGAGGTTAGCAATCCATGGCTTGTTGGAAAGGGCTCTACTGATCTGTGGAGTTCATGCTAACATTTCTCCACTGATCTACAGTGCTTCAAAGATCAGATATTCAATGTTCATATCTCAGGTTTTCTGAAGACTACAATAAGAAGTCATGTGTGGTTGGATAGAGGGCATAATATTCATTATTCTTGAAGTTAGATTTCTCTGGCAACCTGGACCTCGTCTGCAGGGCAACACTTTGGCAAGGCCACCTAGGCTGTGCCTAAGTTGGATACAAATTTACCAGATTCCCAGGTCTGTACCACTGGATCCATGAAAGCTAGCAATGCGATGCAGGTTTGGTGGAAAGGCCACATCATGCTCTACTGACCCATAGAGGTTGGTGTACTCACAGTTTTTTAAAGATGCTTGTTGCAAAGCTTTGTCTTCTGCTGTGGTTCTATTCATGACTACTTTAACTTTAATATCTGAAGCTATACAGCCCATACCTGTTTGTGACTCATTTAAAAACAGTTCATTTCTACACTTTCAATCCAGAAAGATGTTTTACTTTTTATGTTATGAAAGAAAGAAAAACATGACAATAGATTTTTGTCCTTATTTGACTTAAAACCTAAAACAAATCTCAGAAGCATAGACTCAAAACTATTCGAGATGCTTCGAGGTCATAATCTGAATGAATCTGTAATTTCTTACAGAGCAAAATACGCAATTACCATGTAACTATTGTGTAATTATTATGTAATTACAACACAACATTTGACTGGTACAGTAAAACAACAATAATAACATCACACTTTTAAAGATTAAAACACAGTGGTCCTATATAGGGATTTCTACTTCAGCTACATGAGAAAAGTGATCTCAGACTTCATGCCATCCAAGAGGCTTGCAAAACAACCTTTGTCAAGTACATTTGAAAACATAATGGGGAGCGGTCAGTGTTTCCTGGCACTGCCAGAGGCTGATTCACCAAAGACAGCGAGTTACAGTAAGTGACCGTAGGTGCTGACCACATCAAAGCATTCACCAAAAGCCATCTGACACACACTCAGCCCTTCATTACGCCGTCATTTCACGACACTTCCTCTGCTCTCCATAACTCATACTGATGATCTCTGTTTCCTGTTTACTCCACCGAGACAAGAAGAGGGGAAGGAGAAGGAGTGGGGGAGTGAAGGAGGAAAGAGAGTGTGTTCCACAAAGCAAAGGTATAAATGGGAATGAAGGCAGCAGGTGTAAACAACAGCCTGTTTGTTTGGGTGACAGCTGGGTGACCCGTGCTGAACACTATCAGCATTGTCACTCGCATTCTTCACTGAACCACTGCAAAACCCAGTAATTGAGGCAACTCTAATGAATCATGAAAAGCAATTGCCCTGACTCATTTGCTGTAATTTATGTCCCTGTGGAATGCTGCATTTGTTACTATGCAACTAAGTCAAGTTACATAGTGCTTCAATTTACTGAATGCAACCTTTCATTTCTGAACCATTGGACTAAATTCATTACTTCTATAGGTCTATAACATAATCATATACACAATGAACGCATTTCATTGCAACAGGTCAATAATTATTTAGCCACAACAGCCAGCTTAGCCTGGTCTTTCGTGCATAGGACTGTCACTGTTGGGCATTAAAGTGATTGCTTGAATTTTGTGTAATAAAGGTCAAATATTATTTGTTTAATATGGGCAGTGGTGCATTGCCCTATTGGTCACTATGAGTAAAAAGGAACGACTAACCATATAAGTACACAGCTATGTTTTTGCTAAATATTTAAGTTTTTTTTTTTTTTGTATGTGAAAGGTTTGGAAATTTAAAATTTAAACATAACTGGGCTGTATTTCTTTCTTATATGTTCTGGTATGATAATAAATATGAACATCATTAATAAAATAAGTAGTTGATTTTCTATAGTTGTGCTATATAAAGTGCTAGTGTGGTCATTTAACCCTTTCTGACTAATACTGGAGAGCATTTGTTGTTGTTCTTTTGCTGTGTTTATGTTTATTTGCATTTATTTTAATGATATACAGTATTTTACAAGCACAACCAAACTACCAAAATAAACAGTTTGAAATCAAGTGCCTACATGGACAGTTCCATGTTTGTGAAATAGCTTGATGATCAAACTTAGAACAAATATTGCAGCGATAAGGACCAATCACAGTCAGGCGAAGGTCTCAGAACCTATAACATAGAGATTAGGACCAATCACAGTCAAGGGGAGATCTTAGAACAAATATCGCAGCGATAAGAACAAATCACAGTCAGGTGAAGGTCTCGGAACCTATAACATAGAGAGTAGGACCAATCACAGTCAGGCGAAGGTCTCAGAACCAATAACATAGAGATTAGGACCAATCACAGTCAGGGGAGGTCTCCGAACAAATAGTAATTAGGACCAATCAAATTCAAGGGGAAGTCTCAGAACAAACATCACAGCAACAAGGACCAATCACAGTCAGGGGGAGGTCTCAAAGTGAATGACACTGAGATTAGGAGTTCTGTTTGGTAATCAGTGCATGCTAGACTGAACAAACTCAAACCATTGCGTTGTTTTGGCCAAGAAGACGTTGTTTTGTTGATTCTGTTTGAGGTACACAGTCGGCTTTAGAGTGATGAATAATAGCACAACCATCCAGGCTGGCACATCATGCCTGGACTTAACCAAACAATACCAAATCATGCATAGCCTTTCAGAGGTTTGTTGGAGAAATGTACATAAGGAAAACTTTCCGTTTGGACCAAAATTTGACCCTGAATAAAGTTCTAATCGCTGTTTTTTGGATGAATTTGAACAATATCAATGACAATGACTGATGCTTGGCTGAATCAATTTAGCATTTTCCCTCAGTGACATTTCTGCTGCAACTCTTCCACATCCAAACTGGCTGCTATTCTTTTTCAGCTGATGTCGGAAAGCCCTGATAGAGATTACTAGGAGAGCATGCTTCATTCACTGCTTACATCACCAGCCCAATGAGAGCAACAAGAGCAACGAGATCCAATAAACACATGAAATTCCACAAATCTTATGGAGATACAGCAGAAGCAGCACGTCAGAATTCCACAGTTCCTATTGTGGAAAAAAAAGAAGTTGCGCATTTGCCAGCTGTATTCTCATGATAAATGTTTGACTAAGAGTTTTTGTCAGTTATACACATACCACGCTGAGATGAAACTGACAAGTACGGGAAATTCTGACAGTAAACACACACCCAGAGAAGGAAAGAAGGACGAATTCTTCTGCCATACAGCATTTGAAGCTTATTTCTTCCATGTGGAGGCAAATTGTTTTCAGGTTTGTTACGTTGCCAAACAGAATTGCAAACATGCACTCATATTTTCTTTCCTGCATTATTGCAAAAGCATCCTGTGTTGAATCTTCCCAGCCTGGAATAAATCTGCCGTTCTAACAAATAACAAGTGAATGTCTCGTTTCGTCTTAATGGAACAGCGTCCACACAAAGAAATAATTTACTCAGATGTTTATAGCGTCCGTCCCTCTCTTCCATCACAATGCACGACTCCAAATCCACGTTTAAGACTAAAATTACAAAGCTGGATTGCAGGCAGGATGTCCGTTTTAATCTCGGAGAAACAGGACTGTGGGTTAACCTGGTAATAACAACTCCATCTCAAAGCTAGTAGGCAACACATGAGGTCTAATTCAAATCAAGTCAACACTACGGCCACTACGGTGTTCAAGAAGCTTCCAGTTTATTCCTGGAAAAAGCAAAAGTCAGGTTGTGTTCAGAACAATGTGTGAAGATTTCAATCAGTTTTGGAAAAAAAATCAACATTTACTGACAAAGCCAGCATCATGACTGAAATGACAAATGATTAATTTTTCTTTTGCTTCATAGAAACACTATAAACACTCTATCCTTGAGCTCTCCAAATCCATAGTTTAATCCAGTCCTGGATTTCATAATGACTTGTAGATGAATGAACTGTTGATGTAGCTGACAGGCTCTCTACTGTCACGCCTACCAGTGACTACAAAAAATTCAGCACCTGAAATTTGATTGGAGACCCGAATTTGAAGGCCTCATATGCTTAGTGGAGAATGATAATTGTACACTCTTTAAAAAGATAAGAGTTCTTAAGTAAAGGGATTGGTTCTACTCAGAACCACAAGTTTTGTATAGAACAATATCATGCTTAAATGGTTCTTCGCATGGTTTTAACGGCTCTTCAGGCTGATGGTGAATGTGTTCACTGCAAGCAACAATATACTGTGAAGTCGAATTATCTTAATTCTTGTGAATCTATGTGATATTTCTTATTGTGACATGGTTATGTATTTAATATAAGATTATCTGGCCTATTTCTGGACATTTTTACCTGTTTTTTAGTCATTTTATTGAGTAGATCATTTTGTTTCTTTGTTTCTTAAAACAAGCAAATCATCTGGTAATTTACTAAGAAATTAATTTAAAACAAGTTTACAAATCTTTGGAAATAAGTTAAGTAATCTTTATAAATAAGCTTACAAATCTCAAAAGGAGAAATATTAGATTTGTTGACTAGATTTAAAATATTTTACTTGACCAGATATTATTTCTTGGAGTGTTGTCTTTAGTTCTAGATAGAACCTTTTTAAAAATTGATTCCAAATAGCACCAAAAAGCATTCTTCTCTGTTGCTTATGGTTCTGGACAGAACCTTTTAGAAAATGGTTCTATAGAACACCAAAAAGGTTCTTCTATTGTGACCAAATCAAGCTTGTAACAACACAATAACCCTTTTTTTGTTATATGTGCTCATTCTCCATCAACCTGAAGAAGCTTTTAATCATGCAAAGAACCATTTAAGCATGGAGATGGTTCTACATAGAACAAATGGTCCTAAATAGAACCACTCCTTTTACTAAAGAACTCGAAGAACCATCTTTTCTAAGACGTAATTGTAATTGACCATTTGCAAAATTATGGCTGACCTGTCTTCCAGCCAATCACAATCGACTTTATAAATACTTTGACAGAGCATCATTTCACTTCAATTCAAACCTGAAAAACACTTAAAATCAACTGTTCCTCTTTTACAGTGTAGAGTACGCCTATGGAACTTCTTGGTACATCCAGCATCAATCAGCATAGAAACTAAAGTTTATTTATCTCCACCCTTTTTTTTTTTTAGTCTTGATTTCAAAGTAAATCACGAATCTCTGAAAGGTGTCTGACATGCCTAAGGTAGGAGAGATTGTCAAAGGTAAAAAAAATAAACAAAAAAAACAAGAGTTTCCAAAACTGGAGTTCAAAAAAAAAAATTTTTTAATCTACATAGAAAATGTGACTCCTAACAACCACCTGGAAGACCTGGTCTCAACACTGTCCCTATCTGATAAACAGCAGTTCAAGCTCTCATCTTTGAGAAAGAGGAGAAAATCAAGCTTCAGATCTTAAAACACCCACAGGTGTTTCTGTCCATCCTTCCACAGTGAGAAGACGACTCAGCGCTGTGGGTCTGAAAGGATGTGCAGCTTTTCAAGAAGCCCTCACTGAGAAAAGGAGACACAAACATCAAACAAAGAATCTGAACAATGGACTGACCACCCCCGTGTCCAGACCTCAACATCACTGAATGTTTGATTACTTCAAAAAATGATTAACCAACTTCTAAGACTGAACTGTGGAAAAACATTCTTTGACAAACTGAAAGTGCAGCTCCTCACTGATTATGTTGTCTGCTTCTTTTCCCGATGCTGAAAACTGAGCAGCCTAAAGTGGTTGATGACGCTTCGACTGTGAATTAAATAAATAAACGTGGTCTCTGACTTTTGCACAGTACTGTCAGCTGCAAATCGTCACTGTGAATTAGAAGCAAAGCTTTTGACTCGAAATGTTTTTTCGCATTTGGGTTTTAATTAAACCGCACACTTAGACAGAACTGAGGACGAAGTGCTCGTTAGAGGTGCTGAGCTCAGGAAGTTCCATTCGAAGAGCTTGACCTCAGATTACACCTACTTTAAATTACCTAAGATTTACAGTCATTCACTTCTACAGCAGTTACTCATGTGCAGCAATGGCTTATCAGTACTGCGAGTCTTTGGCTGTGGTGCGAGCATCACTGTGTCAGCCAGCTATCATTTCCCAACAGAAACATCGCTCTGCTCCTCCAGAACTGCACAGAACCTTACACATGTTTGCCAAGGACGCTTATTATTCATCAGCTACAGCGTGACAGCATGTTTGTCAGCAAGTCAAACATCTCAGTTCCAAATTTAGGTGTCTCCCAAAAGGTTTTCCATTTCACCCACATTACAACGTTTTTGGCATCAGGAAGACTGTACGAGATTAAACCTCTGCAGGTCCCGAAATGTCTTCGGCAAGCTCTGATTGGTCACGTCTTCATCGAGCATGACTCGGCCCAGTGTCATCGACATGTAACAGGCCTGTGATTGGCCCGAGGAGGCTGGCATAGTCGTTGCATCCCACTTACGCTGTGTAACATGAGGAAATGAGTGTGTGTCAGAACTATTTCAGTTTGCTTTGAAGTCTTATTTTGCATCACCCCAAGGGTGAATGCTGAGAGTCCATACTGAGCATGCAGGAAAACTCCAAACGCTCAAACGCTCTGCTCTGCGCTAGAGGATCAGGAGGAGTGGTGGGGAATGATGGTGGATAGGGGTGTAAAGACGGATCAATGTATTGCGATGCATCAATCTGAAAGTGATGCATTGAAGAGGTTTTCATTGTCTATATTCCAGGACTGTTACCACAGCTCCGCAATTCACATTTGGGATGTAGTGACTTGCTAAAAGCAATTCAAATCATGCCAAAATAATGGAATTTGAACATATGATGGTGAAATTTGAGTTTTCATATTGTATTGAATGTCTCTGGACCCTCTGGATCATTTTGCTCCTTTATACTGTTATAAAATAAATAACATTGTTATTACCATGCTATAAATGTGTTATAGCAAATGTAATATGCTGTCATACATATGTTACAGAGTCATTTTACCATTACTGGTAAGTGTCATGACATCTGTGATTATTTTGCCATAAGAGCTTATGTGGCATGCTAATGTTCACTAAGTGTACTCTAGTTAGCTGCCTTGACATCAAACATTATAATATCTGTCATGATATTATCAATAAAGATAATATGATTTTGTTATAGTGCTGAAAATATCTAGGAAAAATCTGCCATGATGTGTTTATGACCTAATAAAGTCAATGTGAAGTAGCAGAGTTTAAGTGTTAGTAATATTTAAACCCCTAGTGGTGAAACAAACTTTAAGACACATTTTGAGCTTCTCTGTGAAATAAATTTGTTTATTGTCTATAGTTTATTTACTTATCAAGGAAAATGGATGTCAACCAACATAAATATGACAGTATTAGCCAATTTGTGAATTTACGGCTGTGGTCCCAAAAGCCTGATGTTATTACTTCAGATACAAAACAACAATTTACATTCAGATATGGACAACATTATTCTAAAAATAATAAACACACTTTAAATTAGAAAATAAGACATTATTTTACAAAAATAAATAGAAATAAACAGATTGATTATTTTTGAGCTATTAGTTGGTTTAATAATGGATTATTAGGCTGCATGTAAACATGGCTACTATTGTTGAGTGATCCTTTGTAGATGATTAATAAACTCTTAACAGAGCATCAGTAACACATTGACAACATATCAGTGAAGTAGCAGAAGTGAAGCATCTGAATACACTTAAGAAAATATCTTGTAGATGGTATGTTGGTACAATACTTACATTATGTAGATGAATTATTGATGTTACTTCCATTATATGAAACCTAATCTTACCAAACCTTACCCAACACCTTACCCTCACCCTGGCCCTAATCCCTAACCTTAACCTAAACCCAAAGGCTAATCCTAATCCCAACCTTGGCCCTAATTCTAACCCTAACCTTAACCTCAACCCAAAACTTAATCTTAACGTCACCCAGGCGCTAATCCTAACCTAACCTTAGCCTGAACCCAAAGCCTACTCTTAACCACCACCTTGAAGATGATTCTAACCCTGACCTTAATCTCAACCCAAAACCTAATACTAATCCTCGACCCAAAACCTAATCCTAAACTTAACCTCAATCCAAAGGCTAATCCCAACCGTAACCTCAATCCAAAACCTAATCCTAACCCTAACACAGGCCTTAATACTATACTTAACCACAACCCGAAAATCTACACCCCTGTGTGGGTGAAGCTCCAGTTACAGAATGGTGTAAGTTTACCAGCTTGCTGAGGATGTTGGGATGATCTGCATTAGTTACATGTTCCGTTCTTCTCAGGTTAAAAATCTACAGATATGAACTGAGACACTCCAGGTAAAGTTAAAATCAACTGAATTCAGCAGATTACAAAGAAATTTCATTTCACAGATATTTACAAGCCTTTGGATAATCTACTGAATCTATCCACTGCTACTACATCATTGATATGTTGTTGGTGTTACTGACAGTCTGTTGAGTGTTTATTTGATCTAAAAAGCACTGCTCAAAATAAAGTGTGACAGAATCATCTAAAATGCCTTTAAATGTGTCAAGAACGTAATATGAGAATGCTGACTTCTCAGGGGTTTTCAGAGGTGCCAGTGATTTGTACATCTTTTTTATTTCATTTTTGTCACTGCTTTTTTAATACTTCTATCTCACTGGAGATATCAGATACATTTTCAGAACGAGGCCCTATTTTGTGCATATTTACCCAGCATGACAACAACTCTGGAAAGCTCTGTAATTGTCTGACGCAGCTGTATCAGGGTATAAGTGAAGGAATGTGTTCTGGGAATGTAATCCAGGATAACGAGGTAACACTGTAATGGGAGAATATCAGTGTAGGAAAATGGAAGCTACCACTTTAAGAATAGGACGACCAAGCACTCTCCTCAACATCTCTCAATGGTTCCTTCCATGGATTCTCTATTTAGGTCTTCAACATCTTTCCCATTTTAACTATGGCAAATATTCATATGTTTTTTCTGGACTGATAGTATTTGTCCATTCTCCGATCAACTGCGTATTTTCTCCTCGCAGGAGAACTGTCCCCTTTTGTTTCTTCTTTTTTTCACAAACTGCTGAAAATGAAGCTAAAATGCATCCAAGGCGAGCTTTCCCCAGCCTTTCTCCAGCCTTTGCCACACTGGGGGTCTTCCAGCCTTCGGCAGGGGTTCCCCCCCAGCATTCATCACCTGCTATCATCGCCCGCAGACGCCCCACAGTGTCCCCAGGCCAGGTAGGGTGCCAGGGCGGGACAATGCAGGAGGATTAGCATCAAAGGGGCAAGGACTGGGCCCAGCGTCCCAGGCTGCTTTGAGGCCTGGCGGGGGGGCACGGCAGCCGGGGTCAGAGCATGGAGCGTCCGGCAGAACGGAGCATGGGAACCGCTGCCGCTAACGCTCACCATGGGGCCGGATCGGCACACAGCGGGGGTCTCTGTGTGTTAGCGTACATCTGTTCACGGCGGGAGAGCGCGGCTGACACTGAGATAATGCTGGAGCTCGCTGTCTCTCTTTCCCTCTCTTTTTCTGTCTCCTCTGTTTTCTTGATTCACTTTTTCACATTTTTTTCTTTTTTTGTGTAGCCTGCTGTCCCTCTGTCAGAAAAATGGGTATGAAAGGAATGACGACTGTGCAGTTTCCCTTTCAGATCGGACTACATTTTGAGCGAAAGCTATGGACATTAGCATGATGCAGCTGGCGCTAGCCTAGCCCGGTTTCGTCTTCATAGAGAATCCTATGCAGTGCAGCCAAGTTAGCCAAGACAGTTAACCGCTCACAATCCCTATTATGCATGCGGTCTTTCGGAAGGAACCGGATTACAGGTAGAGCCGGCTTCAAATGTAGCTTTCAGTTTATTCCATACCCCAACAGCTAAAAAAAGCATGTCAATTTAAGCTGATTTTCCATCCCGTGATGAGTTGAATCGCAACGAATAGCCCAAGTTGGACGCAGCAGATGGCTAACGATGCTTCTACTCCAGTCATCTTTGACCATTCAAGTTAACGTAGAACAAGACAGCTGTGCAGGATTAGCTAATGATCATGTAAGTGGTGTGAACCGCCATCTTCCGTCATTTAGTCACACGTCTTTTTTTCGCCTCGCTTTGAGTGGCTGGGATATTGGCAAGTTGTCATGACGACAGAGATGTTCTGCTGACGATGTCTTGCTCCTGGCTGTCCAATCGGATGACAGGGGCTCAAACTGCAGCACAAGCGTGAGGGGACACACCTTTTCCAGCAACACAATGCCAAGGACGGCATCCTGGTCCGAGACCACCTACGGTCCATCTTCCACGGCAAGCGAGCGACAGCAAACACAATCCGAACCGCAGGGGAGGAGGAAGTGGGACAGGGCCAGGTAGGGGGTTGTCGCCATGTCGAATGCTGTCAATGTCATCGCTTATTTTCGTCATCTTCGCAGTCATTCATTGTGGTTTATAATTTATAACCATGACGGGAATTACGAACATCTGTTTTACGAAAAGGTCGTAGGGCTGTGTTCTTCATACAGTGAACTTTTAGAAATCGTGGGCAACTCCAGCAGGTGGTTATAGTGAGAAAAAATGTGTGAAAAATCAAACTGTTGGGAAAAAGGTAATAAAACGTGTAAAAGCACGAGTTTACGAGCTCTCTGCATGTGTATGTCTCACACAGGAGGCTAATTCTAGCGCTAAACAAGCTCACACACAAAAATGGCAAGTTATAAAGGAAATAAATGGGAAAAAAATGCAACCATGGCCTTTTAGTTACAAACAAATGATGAATGCATTTTCTCTTTTCCTCCCGTTGGGTTGGATTAGAGTCAATAGCGGTGGAATGCCTTCGGACGTTTGTAGCCGCCATTTAGCAATGGATGCTTCGTAGAGGGTACCCTGTTCTTTTCATCCAGCACTGCAGGTTGCCCTCTCCAGCAGAGCTTTTTTCTTGCTGCTTACTGGCAAAATCTGATGGGGATCCAACGAAGGGCCCTCGTATAAGACGATTAAAATCATCATTCATTCGCAGTGCATCTTTTCTGTTTCCCCTACCCCCTCGTCTTCTGTTCCCCAAACCCTAGCATCATGGGGTCTCGGTAGGAAGCCATTGGACAAACTGACCCCCAATGGTGGATGTGTTTGACTCTTCAAACTCCAGGCTGAAATTTGGATTGTCAGCATGGGAAACCCACCTTTATTGACTCTTGGTTGGATACCAAGCAGATTAGACATCAGAAACTGGCCTTGTTTTGAAAACTTCATACTTACTGCTTTGACGAGTGATGGTCTGCATGAAGTTTCACCACCTACACTTTAAAAAATTAAATGGTTTTTGGGCCATAGAAGAACTTCTTTTGGTAACCTTTGATGAACATTTTGAAACATTTCTAAACATTAAGAAACTTTCACATAACATAAAAGTTCTACAAGAAACCCTTCAATTGGTGTAGACCCTGTAGATAACGTTCTTAAAATCCTTAAAAAGTTCTTCATACCCACAGATTACTTTGTCAAACGTAACCAAAAGTGATTCTTCTTTGAGCGGAATCACTCAAAAACATTTTGTGGTACCTTTATTTAATCTAGATAAAAGAATATAAAAGGGTTCTTTACATAAGGCCGTTGTAAAACCACTTTTGGTTTTCTAAAAGACCTTTCAATGAATGGTTCTATGAAGGTTTTTTGTAAATGAGATGTGTGAAATGATGAACGCTTTCAAACTGTAAAGAACTTCTAATAGATTGATACAGAATCTTTATAGTATGTAAAGGTTATTTAAATCTTTCTAAGGTTCTTCACATTAACTGATTTCTTTTTCAGACTTTAGGTTCTTTATAGCACCAAAAGTGGTTATTTCATGGCATTGATCAAAGAACCCTTGGTAACACTTTATTTCTTGGCTACCTACATAGGCACTACATAACACATTCATAAGCACTGAACAACATTGTTGAAGCAATATTTGAGTATTTATGACTAGCTTATGCTAGTAACCACTACAGGATATGAGATGTTCTATGAAGTAAATGACATTGATTGGGACCTTAAATGACGGGCAGTTGTTCCATTTATAACAATATTATGAGGCATAATTTCTAAGTAATGAAATTTAGAGGGAAGATCCAGTTCAGATGTTTATATCTGCACTACAGATTTCTACATGAGTTAAAGTACAAAAGTCTTGCAATTACTGGCATAAGTTGTTGATGAATACCAATGAATATGTTATTCAGTGCTTATGCATGTGTTATGGCATCTTTATACAAGTAGTGTATTTTCCATACATCATGATCCATATAAATTCCAAACATATTCAGTGATTTTAAAATCTGGACTCATAGGTGGTCAGTCCATCGTTCTGAGAACACCAGCAATTTCTTAGATTTACACATTTTTCACTTGCTCACATGAAGCTTTAGAAGAATCAGGAATGTTCTTAAGGACTATAAGGTTCTGTGTACAGTAAGGATGCTATACACTGTAATGCAGTGTTAGCACTGCATTTGATCACAATCTTTACATTAAAAATGACCACTTTTTTTCAAAGTGCAGCATGTGTGTGCTTTTACAAACCCATTTTTCCAAACACAAAAGAGATACTAAAGATTTGTTCCAGTTTGTTTATTATATGAAGGTTCTATTTGGAGTGAGCTTCCTGGACCATCTATGCTGCTTCTATCCTTCTTTCTTATGCTAGCAAGTCACCCTGAAAACAGACAGTGTATATATCTGAAGGTCACACTTATCAGAAAAGTCACAGGACAAGCAATTATCAAGCTGTTGAGATTGAGTCTGGGAATTTCGACAATGAAATTGCATGGTTTGTGCAGAAACACTGTGTCGGCTATTCCAGTCTGCTGATCCAATTTCTCAGTATTATCTCTTGTCTGGTCCAGCTATCACATCGGCCGGCGCAGATTGAGATGGTGTGACCATTCAGACGGTGTGATTGAGACGGAATTAGACAATCGCCCTGGGGCTAGTGCTATTATAGCGTGATGATTGCTAGACTATTGACTTACAGAAGTTACAATGGCGGTCATAGACAGACTACAGAATGCCAGGGGTGAGATAGCTCTGTCTGGAGATTGGAAAAACATAGAAAAAATATGACAGCATGGCTAAAAAAAATCTGCATATATACATTTGCATGTTTTGGTGACTTGGGACCAGTTCTGTGAAAATGCTATAATTATTTGGTTGCTTTGCAACAAAATAGTGAGGCAAAATCTTCTTACCTTTTAATGTAATCAACCTAAGTCATTTTTGGGCATTTCTACTGGTTCAGTTGCCATGAATTTTTACACAATATGAAGGCCAGACACTTATTGAAACGATGTAGAAAAATAAAACCCACCCCAACTGGAGATACATGTTGTTCTTTGGGCTGCAACGATATAAAAAGTAGCAAAAATGTCCTTTTGATGCTAATTAAATACATTTCTGCAGCTTTTTTGATGACAGTAAAAGATAGATTGACCACCATGACAAATGTGACCTCTGCAACTCCCCACAAGGACTTTCTTCAGTTATTTACAGTCTTCTCTTGACCACACACAACTCTGGAGACACTCAGTGATCTATTTAAACCACTCGCCATTTCTGGCATTCCGCTTCCCAAGCATGCAAAGCTGTAGATATGAAAGGAGGGGAAAATCATTACTACTATATAATTTAAGCCAGAACAAGAGCCTATACTGAAGCTTCTTCTGTAGGACGACAGAACAGCAGAGCAGCAAAAAGCACTATGGAACGGATGCTCAAATTTCATTTTTATTAATGTAACACAAGACTAGACAAGACAATATCTCAACAAATATAAACTAGCAAAATATCCCCAAAAAACAAATAAATTCATCCAGCAATTTCTATTCATCAGCCTGATATCATAAAGGAAACATACAAAATGTAGTGCTTTATAGTCTTACTGCATAACAGACCTCTGTAGTCAGCATCATGCCCATATAAGGAGCTAGGCTGCTTTTCTCTATAAGAAAAATGAAGGTCGCTTTCTAAAATCACTGCTATTGTGCTCTATGGTAACTAAACTGTTTCAAAGCCAATACATTTCATAGTCCAGATGTTTTTTGCCTGATGCTCCAAATTATGAGGCATTTACGGAGGCAAAATATGAATATTGCTACACATAAGCCAACAATGAATTAATATCAATAGTCTGGCTATGTCCCCAAATGCTGTTTTAGAAGTTTTAGGCTACAGTTTGAGTAGCTGGTGCTGGTATATAACATTGTCTATGCAAGGTTTTAGGCTTTTTTTTTAGCAGAGGACACAATTATGTTGATTTTTGAAATTGTTATGCATTTCTGATATAGAGAAAACTAGCTTAGACCCTGAGTTTCCAACATGGGTATGGTGTTAACTACAGAAAGCCTCACAAATTCAGAGCTGTGCTGGCAAAAATAGCTCCTGCAAATGAAAATATGAGGAACAAATTAACGTTCCTGAATGGACTGAGAGAGAAAGTTCCATTTATGGCAGGTAGTATGCGTTGGTGTCCACTATTATGGGGCAATGGTTGGTTGTTAATTGATCACCCACACTCTTAAAAATAAAGGTTCTTAAGTGGTTCCTCTTTGGACCTAAGGTTCTAGGAGAAACCTTTCATGGGCCTACACCCAAAACTGTGTTAGTACAAGCTGTTACAAAATGAATGTTGCTGTTGTCAAAACAGAACCTCATATCTCCATTTTTGGCATTTTTCAGTTTTTTTACATAATGTGGCCCTTTACATTGTAGGTAAATTTCATGATGAATGGACTAAAAGAAATAACCTAAAATGACTTGGAAAAAAGTCTGTCTCAATTGACTTATATTAAAAGTAAAGTATGTTTTTTTTTTCTTCTCCTGTAAAGTTACTGTTTTGGAGATACAAGGTTTTGATCTGACAACAGCGATATGTTTTCAGAATGTTGGTTAAAGTCCCATTGAACTGAAGGAGTTTAGTTTAGGTGCTATCAAACTGGTCTATGCTGTTGAAGCTCAGCAATGACCAAACCTTAATCTGGAGGTGTACCTCACCTCCAGCTTGACCCTTTACCAAGCCGTGTTGCTGGCATTTTCTATCTAGATGCAGCTTAAATACTCTCATAATGTTCATACAAATGTAATTACCCTCACCCTATTCATACATATGAAATTAAATAAATAATATATGCCAGTCCAACTATCAAGATACACTTCTGTAATTGAGTAACATTACGCTATACTACTGTAATCCATCTACAACATCAAATACATCACCAGTAGCTACATTGCTATTGCATGTATTCTTATTGTAGAACTACACAGTTATTGGAGAGGCAATATAAAGTGGGCCTGAACTATTCAATGAAGGGTGGTCCTATGGCATCGCTCCAAGGAACCCTATATTTTGTGTATGTGTATGCTGTAGCTTGCTCAAGTGCCTCCTTGTGCATCATTGTGAACAAAAAGTTGAGAAACACTGCTGCTTTTTCATGGCAGCTGTTGCCGTTGCCCTTCACATCAAGTGCTGAAAGAGGATTCTCACTCTCGGCGATGCCTTGTTGTCTTTGTTTGTGAGTACTGAGGCGTCTCAGTTGTAAATTGGATGCAGGCAGGCTGGGGTCAGGACTTTGCGAGGTGCTGGCACTCTTATTGCTCTTCATCTGTCGCTGGGATTGTTCAGAGTCTTCACGTAATTGATATTTTGCATAAACCCGTTTGTCCTGGGAGTTCCTGTCAGCAGGCGTTGGCTCTGATCTCTGACGGCAGCCAGCGAGGAGCGTCTGGGTGGCTCGGGAGGAAAATGCTTGGACATATCAAACTGCTGCTAAGAGACTACAAAACCCCACTTGATCTCCACCTAGCTGTCCTGAGCGCCTGACAGGTGGACGGAGATGAGGGTCTACTCTTTCCTTTCTTCTCTGTCCATCTTTTATCACTTTACCCGTCCGTCCATTCATCCTGTACTTCCACAGAGTCCAGAAGAAGTCTGGCATCTCTGCCTGCCGAGCAGAGACATGACCCAGGGCAGAGCTCTGCCACCAACCGCACTAACCTGGCCCTTGTCTCCAGTGAGTGGGCGCATTTGTTGAACTTGTGCTACGACTACAAGTTCAACAAAGTTTATTGGGTCTGAAGTATGATAGTGGATTAATGTTCACCATTTGTAGTAAGTTATGTTATTTTGGTGTGAAACCAAGCAAATTGCTGCTGTCGGATCTCCATTTTTGTCCGTTTTTGACATGTTTCAAAAGCAACTACTGCCCTTTATATTGTGCAGAAATTTCATGATAAGTGGTCTAAAAGTAACGGCCCAAAATTATTTGGAAGAAATTCTGGTTCCATTGGCTTACATTAAAAGTTAAGTATGTTTTTTCCTTCTCCTGTAAAGTTATCATTTTAGAGATACCAGATTTTGTTCCGACAACCATGTTATATAATCTTAATTGTTTATAATCTGGACACACAAGAATGCAAAAACAACTCAAAAATGCTCACATGAGGACACCAGCCTAATAAGGATGAATGATGCCTTATAAAATATGATGTCATACAGCTCCAGAAGAACGCTGCGAGCATGAACACTGCACAAAATATAGTGTATGTGTGTTAAAACATTCAAGCAACGAGATGCTACAGGTTTTATCAGCACACATGAGAAAAAAGGTATGAAACTCTCTTTAGGGCAGAACCCCTCTTGTCACTGGGGTGATTCCCTCCAGGGTACATCTCAGTGCCTGTAGTCAGGGAACATAATTGTACCATAATCCACTGAAATGATCTTTTTTAAAAACATTTTTAATGTTTTTAATGCTTTAAAACATTCAGTCATGAAAAGATACAAATACATACTTCTTAATAAGACCTTAAAATCACTGTTGTACCTTTGAGGGAACATTTACATTATTTGTACCTTGATGAACGAGAAATGTACCTGCACAGAACCTTTATTTCTAACAGTGCAGGCCATCAGACCTCCATATAGTGACATATTTCACACAGAATTAAAAGTCTGATTACTACTTGAAAATAAAAGTTTTATAAAGTGAGCAAAAGCGAACTTCTGAAATGCCCACGCGGTCCTGATCAGGCAGAGACACTGGGTTTTTCTAGCTTTTTACCCCGTTTGAACTATGGAGTTAGAGTTTATTTCAAATGTGAAAAGAACGATCATCATGTAACATATGTTTTAAATCAATGGGGTGTTTTTACTATTTGCAGTCAAGGTGGGCCCATTTATAAGAACAGAGCGCAGGACATTAACTGTGGTTGAATGAGAAATTTCACACTGTGGTCCCACAGTTGAAAAAGCTATGTAAAATACAACAATATATTCAGACATTAGATATTTACAGGAGTTACAGTATGCTGTCATTTGTTTCAAATTAGGTGTCTATCCCGAGCAATCACCTCTAAATTTCTCAGCATCTAATTTAAAAATATATATTTCAAAGTTGAAATGTTTTGATTTATTATGCTTTTTATTTTTATTAATGAAAAATCTTTAGTCAGAAAATCATCTCATATTTACATGCAACCCCTGGAACATAAAGGTTTGGTCTATAGGTGGAGCCTTAGTTTAGCAACGGCCCTATATTTTAGAGCAGGACGTGAACCTGGATCTCTGTCCTTCATGGCCACATGGTCAGCAGTTAGATCCCATTGATTTGTGTGTCCCAAAATCTGAAAACCAGTGTATATTATGACCTGTCAATACTGAAACATGTTTTTTATTAATGTTTCAATGAAATACATACATTTTAAGTATGTTCTAACTGTTTAAAGCTTTGTTTGCAGTGGCAATTTTGAGTTCTGCTCAAAATCAGTTAAAATTGTTACTAATGAAACATTTCCTGCAATTAAGTAAACTTTTAATCCTTCAATGAAAAATATGATGATTTTATGTGTGTTATAACTGTTAAAAGCTGTGTTTGTTAGTCGTGTACTGGCATTTTTTGAGTTCTGCTTAACACAAGTTGAAATTGTCACTACCGAAACAGTCACTGCCAAAACAACTGGTTAAGTTTTGCCAGTGTTATTACTGTTTTGGCAGCAGCAAAATGGAGAGTTTAATCATCTATGTTAATAAAACAAACATAATTAAGGTATAGGGTCACTCAAAGCAAAAGGAATTTTGTCTAAACTCCAAGTCAGTTCAATTTCATCCACATCTAGTTATAATTCTCCCCAGGATTGTGTTCCAACTGCCTGGCTTCTCTAGTTTTCTCAAACCTGCAGTAAAGGCGTTCAGGCGATTGGAACAAAATCACAGAGAGGGTTTTTAACTTTCTGGACTGGGATTACCCACTGCTGATCCCAAATCACCCCCAAGTTACTGAGCACACAGAAACAATCCAGTCATCTGTCATATTTCAGAGTTCTGCTGTGCATTCAGTAATTAAAAACAGTTATAGTCAAGCAAAACAGCGGTGATGTAAACATCCACACAATAAACGCTGAAAACACTGAAAAGAGAGTTTCCAAAAGAGTCTGAAGAGTTTTCTCAAAAACTTCCATTTTCAGTGAAAGAAAACGCCGTTTTCATGTGAGGCCAAAACACGAAGGAAAAATATGCTTTCAAAAGTATCTGAATCCGTGTGGAAGGAGGCCTGGGCGTAGCTGTGAAGCATGGAGGTCTCTGTCTCAGCCTGCCTCCAAGCGAAACTGCCACCCAGATGAGCTGGATGATGAAGCGTGACGTAAATGATGAAATTACGCTATCAAGCTGGAGTCAGAACTTAATGAACACTTCACAAGCTCATCCTTATCACAAGGGCCACAGTTTCTTCTCCATTTGCCAAGCTAATATACAAAGCATTGCCTGCCTGGCCTCACAAAGTGTCATAAAGTGATACTTTAAAAAGTTCTAGATATTTCTGTACAGACATACTAATCTATACCACGCCACAGTGATTATGGAGTCGTTTGCAATGCCAATTGAAGGTGCGATGAATCTGAGAATATGCTATGCATTCAAAAGCCTGCAAACTCGGCAAACACCACGTATAATAATGTGGATATGTGGATGTGCAGTGTATGCAAACCACGCCAATTAAATGTAAATAAGAAAAGAAATAAATAAGCCAGCACGATGCTTTGAATCTTCAGATTTCCAGGAGCACCTAGCCAGATCCAAAAACATTCTCGCTCTAAACGGATCACAAAGAAGCTACACTTGTCTTTCCCCCCTGAAAAGCACAAATGTGAATCATTTGTGACAATAACTGGAATGTTTCGTTTGTCAGGGGCGCTTTTTACTGCGCATTAGTGTCAGATGGCGGAGAATTATTTCGCTGCCTGTCTGCCTCGTTTGCCTAATTCATCTTCAAACGGCAGATTCAGCTGTACTCGGCTGTCATTCTCAGCGATATTACAGTCACTCATGCATCTCCATCCTAATCCATTTTGGCAAGTCACATGTCACATGTCTACACAGCAAAAATCTCCAGGGTTAAATTAACATCCGAGTTTAGCAGCTCAGAATGCATTAGAGGAGGTGTTGAAGGGGAATTCCATTGATTTTTTAACATTTCTGCACAATACATCCATCAGAATGTAGACCAAGTCTTTCAGAGTGGTTTGATGTGAAAGTATGCATTGTGGAGAAATGTAGATACTTACTTATAGATTTCTTTACAGTGTTGGTGATAGGAACCAGACGTCACCATGTCTACAACAAATATTGCCATTTTATTTACTATACTATAAACCACTTACACGAGTGTTCTGAGGTTTTATGTGGAATTTTGATAATAGAAAAATAAAAATAATGATAAAAAAATATTTGCTTTACCACGTTTCATTTCATTTAAAATGGATATTTGGCCAAAAGCTTCTCAAAACTATCATAAAGCAATGTTTTAGACATCTGACTGTGTAGTAATATAAAAATATATAAATATTATTTGTTTGTCATATACAAAAAAAAAACTTTCTGTGAAGGAGCTTTTAAACTCTTCAGACATTTGGTTCCTATCATCACCACAGTGAACAGTTCTGACTCTGCAGGTTTTTCTGGAACAGAGCATTTTACACCAAACCACTGAATATCATTTAATTATAACAATAATTTAATTATGCAGATTTTTGTACTCTACAGATTCCCCCAACTTACATTCAACTAAGTATCAATTCAATGAAACTGAATATCAAATTGAATATGACATATTCTATTAAATATTTTAAATGTAGCCTTTACATTAAAGCAAAGTTTGATATAAAAAAAATTACATTTAATTGGCCAAAAAGTCCAGCACGGTGGTGTGGTGGGTAGCGCTGTCGCCTCACAGCAAGGAGGGCCTGGGTTCGGTTCCCCGGCCGGGTGATCAGGGTCCTCTCTGTGTGGAGTTTGCATGTTCTCCCCGTGTCTGCGTGGGTTTCTTCCGGGTTCTCCGATTTCCTCCCACAGTCCAAAGACATGCAATCAGGCCAATTGGACATGCTACATTGCCCCTAGGTGTGAGTGACTGTCTGAGTCTGTCTGTCTGCCCTGCGATGGACTGGCGACCTGTCCAGGGTGTATCCTGCCTTCTGCCCGATGACCGCTGGAATAGGCTCCAGCACCCCCCCATGACCCTGACGGAGAAGCGGCTTAGAGGATGGATGGATGGATGGCCAAAAAGTCCAAATTTTTCTGTTTTAGTTTAGAACTAGAGCATCAAAGTTAATGTTGCTGACAAATACTATAACTCAATAGACACCCAATTAGCCCAATTAATTTCTGTAAAATACAGTGATAATAATTGCTCTTGATGTGCCATTGCTGCATTAATGACATTCCAAAGCAGATTCCTTTTCTCATTTATTATGCTAACATGTTAACATTAACTAATGTAATGGCCATCGCTTATTGAGTATTATTCTTAAAGGAGAGACGTGTTTAAAATTCTGGTCATTCTGTATTGGAGGCAGGCAGGAACAGCTGAAGGTCAGTGTCAGTGTTACAGCAGAGAGACCCTATGAATCATTTACAATCTAGGAGAGGCCACAGTCTCAGGTTGGCTCTGGGCAACAGCAGCTTAACAGTGTCATCTGTTAACCACAAAACAGCCCACCATGTCTCACTCAGTATGGACAGAGCCCTGCGAGAGAGAGAGAGAGAGAGAGAGAGAGAGAGAGAGAGAGAGAGAGAGAGAGAGAGAGAGAGAGAGAGAGAGAGAGAGAGAGAGAGAGAGAGAGAGAGAGCGCAGAGTGTGGTAGAAAGAGAAGTATGGTGGTGGTGTAGACTGATAAATCAATGTGATGATCAGTTATTAATCTCAGTGTTACTGAGCTCTGCTAAAGCCTGAGTAGACTGATAAATCAATGTGATGATCAGTTATTATTCACCAATGTAATTATCAGTTATTAATATCTCAGGATAAGCACTTTAGCTATTTTGCAATTCTAAACAAAGTGTGCTACAATTTTCCATAAATAGCATTATACAGCTATTTATTCTATTTCTAATGTTCTGTAAAGCTTGTCCAGCCTGGCAACAGTTGCTAGGAAAGAAGCCCAAAGCATCTTCCGGAACGAACAAGCAGAGTTTGAAATATTTAATTTAAAACTTTACTTTGAGATGTATACTCTTAACCCCCCACGACCCAGAAGGAGAAGCAGCTTTGAAAATATGTGTATGTGTGTGTGTGTGTGTGTGTACACTCTTTAAAAATATGGTTCTCCAAGGTAAGGGTAATGGTTCTATGTGGAAACATAAGTTCTAAGTTAAGTGACCCTTATTAGTCCACAATGGGGAAATTTCACCTCCGCATTTAACCCATCCATGAAGTGAAACACCACATACATTGCCTGGAGCGGTGGGCAGACCTACCCGCAGCACCTGGGAAGCAGTGGGGGGTTAGGTGTGCTTTCAGCCCATGACTGCCCCATTTCATCCTTAGTGGTTGTTTGCATGATGAAATGGTTCTTCAGACTGATAGGGAGAAGGAAAAAACATACGTAACTTCTAATGTAAGTCAATGGAACCAGACATTTTTCCAAGTAATTTTGGGTCATTTCTATTGGTCCGTTCATCATGTAATTTACATAAAATATATGGGACTATGGATACTTTCAAATTATGTAAACTGAAAAATGGCAAAAATTGAGAGGTTTTGTTCTGACAGCAACGATATGTTGTATATGGTTCCATATAGAACCTTTTCAAAAATGGTTCTATATAGCCCCAAAAACTCTTGCATTGTATACAGTTCTAGATGCATTGTATACAGT
>NC_051240.1:7673471-7693471 GCF_015220715.1 Pygocentrus nattereri | reverse complement strand
TATATAGGACCATATGTCACATATTCTCCATCAATCTGAAGAACAATTTCACCATGCAATGAACCATTTAAGTGTGCAAACTATTTCTTGAGCATTAATGGTTCTGTATAGAACCACTGTCTTTTCTAAAGAACCCTTGAAGAACATTCTTTTTTAAGAGTGTATGTGGGAAGATGCAGGTGAAAAATACAGTGATATGGTGGCAACATGTAGGTGCAGTCTGTGTTTTCATTTTACAAACTGTATTTTGGCAGCCGGAGCAAAAAAATGCCCTGTAGAATGTAGAATCTCCACCGAGCTTTCGTTTTCTGTTTGGTCTTGAGCTTGTTGATGGTCCCGTTTCATATCACAGCACCTTTTAAATCCTGCGCCTCATGAGAGAGCAGTTAGTAGGTGGGTCTATGTAATTTGAACATTAAATCCAGGCACATTATGGACGCATACTGTGGTTACATCAAGGCCGCTCCTATGCTTAAACGTGCATTTGGCCCTGTGTCTCCTTGATAGCGGTGCAACAAGCTTTCATCAGTTTTCATAGATGCCATCAAGTGTCAGCAAGTCTGTATGTTGTTTGGGGCAAGCATGTGAAAACTGCACAATGGTGGGATAAAGCTCATGTTACTTAGCTACTTTCGTCTTGTAGCTCCACTGCAAAGCTTAAAACCTAAGATTTTTGGACGCCAAACATAATTGTGGTACAGGAACAAATGAAGTGAATTCCATTTTTTCACCAAACTGTCTCTTTAAGCATCTTTCTTGAACAGGTACCACCCTCAGCTTAATCACATCCTGGAAAAAGGCCTCGTGCAAATATGAGCAGAATCCCTCTGAAATCTGGAGAGCTTCTACTGCAATAGCTTGGCTCAGGCCAGACCGTCCTGCAAGCTTGGCGGGAGAAAGGTGCATCTAACACAGAAGGGAAATGCCTGATTTGTTGGAATTTAGCCCCCGGTGTATGGGAGGTAAAATCTACAATTCTCGTGAGACCAGACCTACTGGAAGACTTTGTGGTCTTCATTTTATGCCACAGCCTTCCAGCAACAGCCATGGAGCTCAAATATAACACTATATCATAAGAGTGTGGTCACACGGGTATGAGTGGAATGTCATATAAGCAAGAGCTCTGTTTATTTATCATAGAACAATGGCATGGAGTCAGTACTAACAATAGATATGTAGTATACTATGGAACCACAATTTTAAAAAAAGAAGCCCCCCTCAGGGAGTCTAGAGAGGATTCAGAGAACTGCGTTCTGCTACGTGACATATGCCCTATAACTATGTTACATGTGCAAAAGTATTCAGACACCCCTTCAAATGAGGGAATATAGCTGCTTTAAAGATGCACTGTGCAGGTTTTGGAGACCCCTCTGGTGGAAATGTATGATTGCACAAGTGGAATGTGCTTGGACCCCTTCCCCAAGAGGATGAATCTGAATTCAAAGAAAACTTGGTGAAGGATGCATTGTCTAAGGATATGAGTAAATTATCCACTATTGTCATCATATCTTCATCAGTATAATGTTGATTTTGCATTTGAGACCTAAATAGCAAGCTGGACCTTCTTTTTGTGTCTGTGTGTTTGACATAAAACATATGACGTGGTCCAAAAAATACCGATCCAGCATTGAGTTCATATCTTTCTGTAATTTATTGTAAATACCACTGGATTGTGTTTTCTCCAAAAGCTGTTCATACAGTGTGTACATATTCACATAATCTTATAGTTCACTTTTTATCTTTTACATATTATAAGTCTTACATTTCATTGGATTTTATTGTTTTATTTAATTTTCTTCTACCTTATTCATTACGTTGTTTTCTCATGCATATTTATAAACAAATCTTGTACACTTGGTTTGACTTTCTTTAATTTTCTTAAAGGGGAATTCTGCATGATTCAATCATGTAAAGTGAACAAAGTCATTCAGAGTCAGAATTGTTCACAGTGGTGGTCATAGGAACAAGACGTCCACCTCTAAAACCTCCCTCACAAAAAGTTATTACATAAAATGTAATATAATATTTGTGTGAAGAGGCAACCCCCAAAGAATTTTTTTAAAATTTCATTAAATATAAAACTCAAAAGACATGTGTAGGTTCACTGGTGGTTTTGGATAGTAAATAATATAGATATATTTGTGTTGTAGACTTGGTGACCCCTGGTTCCTATCACCACCACTGTAAAGAAATAAGTGTTGGTAAGTTTTTCTAAAAAATGTCAAAAATAGTGTGTAAATTAAGCCAAACATTTTTCCCATGATCCCATAATGCACACGGCTGCAACTGCAAACAAATCTATTCTATAAACCCCAAAACAAATTGATTTCCCCACCTGACATAATTTTAAAAAACAGAAGATATTTAAGATTAGTACTTTATTCACTCTCTGATAACTCCAGAGAACCTACACATGGTTTTATACTCTAAAATCTAAAAAAGGTTTTCTTTGAATGGATTTAAAAAATGTCAATTGTCTCGGACATCAGACAGCATATTAATAACCATTTCATGTAACAACTTTCTGCAAAGGAGCTTTTAGAGGTGGACGTCTGGTTCCTATCACCATCACTGTGAACGATTCTGACTCGGTACGTTTCTCTGGAATGGAGCATTTCACTTCAAACCACTCTGAATGACATTGTCTACATCTTAACCATGTCATTATGGAGGAGTTTTCAAAAATCAGTGGCATTTACCTTCATTGACATTAGATTCTGCTCTATATGTCCTGTCTGGGCCTGAGGCTGACCACAACTATGCGCTTTGAAAGGGTGTTTTCTCTCTTCACGGTTCACAAGCAAAGACCAGACCATTTCTATAGTTGTCCGTGCTGAGCGGTCTGGTGCTATCTGTGCGCCAAATGACCAGTTAGGGCCTCGGAGAGGAAATCGCAAGCATTCCTCTGTGATCGTAAGACGTATTTACATACGCTTTCTAAATAATTATGTGGCATGCTGAAGCATCCAATGAATTTTTCACCAAAAAAGTACTTTCTATTATTTACATTCTTAAAATGCAACGTGGGTTTGGTTACAGAGGCTGGACAGGGGCATCAAAGCACGCCGTCCAGGGCTGGGAGTCGGCTGTGGGAAGTTCAAAGCCTAACGGGGTCAAGCATAGGGGTCACTCAGCCTGAGTCCCTGCTGCTTGTCTGCATATATAAGCACCAATTGACTTTCTAATGGAGGGGGTGGTCTTATGAAAAATGCAGCTTATTAAGCACTATCACTAGCCCCCTTTTTGTTGTTTTTTTTTTTCTTTTTGTCCAGTTTTTTAAAAAAAAGAACTACGCACAGTTTACTCACTTAAAAGAAAGCTGGTAAGAATTAAGCTCAGTCAATATAAACGCAACACACCAGTGAACCTCGTGCTAACTTGATGGCTCCAAATCAAAGGCTCGCCTGTTGTTTGTGAAGGAGCAACTCTGCTCTGAGCCCATTCCCTCTCTGAACCTGTCCTTCTGGCTGCTGCTTGCTATTCCACAGCCTGTGTCGTCTGCTAGATCCTCCAGGGTGATACTGCATTGTGGGAACATGCTCCAATGAAAATGGATGGATGCTTAAAAAAGAATATATGGAGGGTTTTGCTGAGCGCCTTCTTAAATACATGTTGCAAACAACAGCTACAAACTTATATCTGTCTGGATAAAATAGTACATATATGTGACATGTACACCCATTTCTTATACAAATGGGTGGAAATGTCACATATTTACACGTCTCGCAGATGCAGAACACATTTATTTCATATATCTTTTTCTACCTTTAATTGCTCTGGGACATCCCACCAAGACCCAGACCACTTTTTCTACTGACAGTAACTGCATACACAACCAGTGCGAGGCAGTATAACATGAACATTAACCAGCAAATGCAAATAATATACAAGTATTTACATGTTTATACTGGCTACCAGTCGCATTCATTTCACAGTAATTTACTGTACAGTGTTAACAGTAAATAACAGTAAAGCAGCAGCTGCGTACTTTGACTTTACTCACCTCAGCTGCAAGACTACAGTGATGTTCACTCTTTAAAAAATGGTTCTTCGAGGGTTTCTTAGTACAGGCATTGGTTCTATTTAGAACTGTGAACACTCAAAGAACCATTTGCGTGCTTAAATGGTTGTCTGCATGGTTAAATCGTTACTCAGATTGATGGAGAATGTGTTGTATATGATTTTACATGCTATATTCACTTATAAAGAAGACAGTTATTTTAAGGTTGAAGGTAGTAAATATTTCTACATAGAACCTTTAACACTCAATGGTCACCTTAACTACAATGCTACTGTGATATGCATTCTTTAAAGCATGGTATGTCTTTAGGAAGAGAATTGGTTGTGTATAGAGCCATGGACAATCACAGAACCCTTTGCATGATTAAAGGCTTCTTTGAATCATGAAAAGGTTGTTAAGATTGATGGAGAAAGTGTTATAGTTTGTTCTGTATGGAGCCCTTTTGAAAATGGTTCCGTACAGCACCAACAAGCGTTCTTCTATTGTTACAAGCTAGCAGAACCCTTTTTGATGCTATTAAGAACCATTTTCCAAAAGATTGGATATGAACCATATATAACACATTCTCCATTATTCTGAAGAATCATTTCACCATGTGAATAACCATAAAATTATGCAAATGGACTTAAAGTGTTCATGGCTCTATACAAAACCAATGCCTTTACTAAAGAACCCTTGAAGAACCATCTTTTTAAGGAGTGTTCACAAAGTAGTCTTGTGGTTTTTTTACCGTTTTTAGAGTGTAGCACTTCTATTGTTATAAGCTGGACAATGCCACAATAGCAGAACCCTTTTTGGTGCTAGATAGAACCCTTTTAAATGTTCTGTATAGGGCCATCTACATTCTGTATTATGCTGAAGAACCCTTTCATGAGGTGAAGTACCTATCAATCATGCAAAGGGTTCTTTGAGTGTTCATGGCTCTATATAGAACCACTTTACTAAAGAACAATTGAAGAACCATCTTTTTTAAAAGAGTGTGCACATAGTAGTCTTGTGGTTAATGTGGCTGTACAGTCTTTTACCGTTTTTAAGAGTGTAGCACTTCTACTGTTACAAGCTTGACATTGTCACAATAGCAGGATTCTTTTTGGTGCTAGATAGAACCCTTCTTTAAAGGGTCTATATAGAACCATCCATAACACATTTATTGAACTTTATTGCACATTGTCTGAGTTATTTGCTTATATGTTGTAAAATAAATAAAACATAAAATATAAAATGTGCCATAACCTTTGCAAAGGCCACGTTTTATGTCACACAGTTAGATTTCTGCTGTCTGTGAATTTTACGTGAGTTTTCACTGCTGCTCAATGACTAAGTAAGGATTCGCCAGTAGTAGAGCCCACTATTGAGAAACTGTGGTTTAGATAATCATGAACAGTCATGTATTAAGAGAGAGATCAAAAGCTTGCAGTTAGGAAAAGAAAATGATTGCATTCCTAGAACTCCTTTATTCCTAGAACTAATACATTCTTCTTTGTCTTTCCTCGAACACAGCGTGCCAGAAATCCAAAGAGGGAGCATCTGGCCATCAGTCTTAATTGGAAAGTTTTCAACACTTGAAGAACAGTTGGACAGAGGAGTCATGAGAAAGAGCGAAGAACGACGTGGCCTTCCTGATCTGCTGTTTGCTCCAAGGAACTATATCAGAAGGTACGGATGAGGCTAGACAGGCCTCTGACCTCAACTTAATGCATGTCTAGATACGTCTAATTTTGAATTCAGCTACTCCTTTAGTGACACTGTTCAATTGCACAAACATAGTTGGGGTATAATCTCTTTAGAATTGAAGCATTGACCAATAGAATAGGATGCTCCGGAGCAGCTGCACCTGAGCCAAAGGTCACTATGACCAACACTAAGCATGGGCTAGAGGGGTATAAAGCCCTCCAGCATTGGGCTGTGGAGCAGTGGAACTGTGTTTCCATTCTTTTCAAGAGATTCGCTTTCAATTTCTCAAAGAAATCTGCAGACACACCTCCCAAGTTCAGTCTCAGAAGTTGGTCAATCATTTTCTGAAGCCATCAAACACATTCAGTGATGTTGAACTCTGGACTCTGGGGTGGTCAGTCCATTGTTCAGCTTCTTTGTTTGACGTGTCTGTCTCCTTTTCTCAGTGAGGTTCTTCTTGAACAGCTGTACATCCTTTCAGACCCACAGCGCTGAGTCGTCTTCTCACAGTGGAAGGATGGACAGAAACACCTGTGAATGTTTTCAGATCTGAAGCAGCTTGTTTTTCTCCTCTCTCTCAAAGCTTAAAGTTTTAAGTGCTGTTTATCTGACAGGGACAGTGTTGGTGTCGACCAGTCTTCCAGGTGGTGGTTAGGAGTTGTTTTCTCTCCTGAACCGCATCAAAGTCTTTGATTGAGCCTATACGTCAGTTATGTTTATTATATTTTTTTTTTATTTACTTTCCCCTTTTTCACTACCAAAATCATTAGAATAAAATCGAAACTTTAGCAAATGTTTGGGTGGTTACAATTTTTACTCATTTTGAGAAAACTTAAAAATGCTAGCCAGCACATGACTAGCAAACACAGGTTTGGACAGCTGTACACACATAAAATTACAATATAGCTCATTAAAATACACAAATAAATTCTACTTTTATGTGTTTCAGTGGTGACATTTCTTAATGTTCCACACTGGTTTTCAGACTTTGGGACACATCTACTTCAAAACAGTCTGATCTAACTGCTCACCATGTGGCCATGAGGGACAGGGATGCAGTCTCACTACCTGCTCTAAAAAGCAGGGGTGTGGCTAAAAGAAGGCTCTGCCTACAGAATAAAGCTTTTTTGTGTCAGTAATGACATAAAAAAATTACATTTTCAAAAAAATTTATTCAAAATTCTAATATTTAAAATATTTCAAAAAGGCCTTGAAATTAAAACAACACTGACCCTATAAATGATGATTTTGTACATATTTAGTTTATCACTATCTCTGATAATGTCTTAGGTTTAAATAGATCATGACATAATCACTGTTAAACTCTAAGGTCTAAGCAATTCATTTATTTATTTATTAATTTTTAATTTTTTTTACTGTAGGACTAAGTTTGAACTAATTCTAAATATATGGATCTGTGCAAACGCGATTGCACTGCTGCATGTTTTACACACAAGCATGACAAATACAGATTCTTTTCCACCAAACTGCCATCTGAGTCTGAGTTATTACTCTAAGCTCTTGTAGGCCAAGCTTGCAGTTTGATGACTAAGAACATGCGTAGCTTGAGCTTATGGAAGCGGCAGCATGAAAATTTTCACTCCTCATAACTGAATCAGGAGCCAGAGCGTTCGAGTATCAGCGCTAAATATAAAAATAGAGCTAAATTCTTCTAGTTGTCTGCCTTGGAAATTCCTGGGATGTTTATACAAGGATGCTTAAGGCAATGCAAAAATTTGGAGGAGTATTTCTGCCTTTTCTGCAGTCTAGGAAATCCCTCTTTCTCCCTCTCTCTCGCTCGCTCTCTCTCTCTCTCTCCATTTTTACCTCTTGTTGCTCTCTCAATCCTTTCAAACAAACTCGTTTAATGAAAATACATTCCTGAGTTTCATGGACTTAATGGATTTTCTCCTCCTGGCTGCTGGAGGATTTGGACCAAGTGATGAAGCTCCTTCAGCATAATAGCAGAACTGCTGACACTGGCAGAGCGAGAGAAATGAGGGAAAGACTGTAAAAGAAAGAGTGTGGAGTGTTTATGGCACCCTACCAGCCTGAGGTTTGGTGTTGGTGGAGGATGGCCAGAGCTGCGCTGAAAAATGTGCTGCACTGAACTGACTTGAGTCAAATCTGTTTATCATTTCTACATGTATAAAATATTTTACATCAAGACAAATATTGCCAATAATGCAGAATCTGAAGGACAATATTTTGGCGGCGTAGTATATTTCAGTCAATGCATTCATGTCAATGTATTACTTTTTTGGAGGGGTCCCTGATATGTAGTCATATGCAAAAGTCTGAAAACTCCCATATAATGTACATGTTGTTTATGGAACAAACTTAAATACAGATTTTTTCTGTAAATTGTACAGCACTATTTCTATGTACTATGTATTTGCCAAGAAAATATGTACTTCTCCACAGGCAACCATTTATTTTTTCCCATTATGTTAAATGCAGCAAATAAACAGTAATTATTCATTAAATGTGCCGAAGGTTATCCCAACTTAACTTATATTCACTCAATTTTTAACCTAAATTTAACAACACACATTATTTGACCAGGGCTGCCTTCATTCTTACAGCATTTTTTGAAAAGGGTTTTATAGAGCTCCAAAAATAGTTTTTACTGTTATGATGTCAAGATTTTAACAGTAGAAGAACCCTTTCTGTTGAAATATAGAACCCTTTTTTAAAAAGGTGCTTATACAGAACCATCTACAGCACATTCTCCATCAGTCTGAAGAACCCTTTCATGATGCAAAGAACCCTTTGATTGTTTAAGTGTAGAACCATTTTCTTTACTAAAGACCCCTTGAAGAAACATCACTTTTAAGTGTGTAGTGGGCAAAGTAGGATAAACATAGATAAACTAAAAAAACGGCTGTAATGTACTCACCGTCATTCCAGCCTCTCAGCTTTCATCTGCCCAACATCTTCTTTCACCTTCATGTTTTTTATAGTCAGCATGTTGTTTTTAGTTGAAACTTTTGTGCTCTGCTGCAAGCAAGATGAGCTGTTGGTCAGCCTGATTTTAACACACTGACCAATGCATTAAACAATATGCAGCCTCACTGTCTGTCAGTTTCACACTCTGTTTGAAAGGCAGCAATAATATCAATAATAATAACCACTGCTGTCAGAACAAAACCTCATATCTGCAAAATTGTAAATTTACAGGAGAAAAACCTACTTTACTTGTAAGTGTAAGTCAAGGGAACCAAAGTTTTTTCCAAGTAATTTTAGGCTGTTTCCATGGATAATACAGCAAATCAATTAGGGTAAGATATGCTATTCTGCTAATTAATACTACAGTAAAATAATTTCATTTCATACCACATTGTCACTGCTACATCATGGATCAAATACATGCTGGACCTGGGATCTTAACTTGAAAATAACGGAGAATTTCATTCTGTCCAAATAAAAGATACCAATACAGCCTTAACAATGTATGTAAAAACACCAGATGTTTAAATATCACAAGTGCCCAGAGTAGGATTCTCCTTTAGCAGCTGTAGCCAATCAGCAGCCTGTCTATGTTATCCATCCTCACACACAGACACACACACACACTTACAGCAGGCCATGTAGGAGGAGAACAGAGTGAAAGGACACAGCACCTCCACACTTTTACTCCCCATAGGTTCACCCCAACACCACATATGTAATATAAATGTGTGGGGTGTGTACAGTGTGTAAGGAATCTGAGGTTGAAATAATGATATCACATTTTTCTTTTAGTAAACACTGAAAATGGGCCCCACAGACCCGAACATGACACAAGAGATAAAAAACACGAATGCCACAAAGTAATTATGTGACTGTTTTATGGTAGAAGAAACACTGGTTATCATTATCGGCCCAGAAATCCCTCATCGGTGCAGCCCTATGCTTTCATCACTGAACAGTAAATATGTCAGAATTAACACATTGGTACTAACATACCAGAATGAAAATGAAAGACAGATGAATGTTTCTTGATCACCAGACTGAAGAGTCCCCTGGAAGACCCCCCACCTCCCACCCTTCCCACCTCATAGCTTCCTGAATCCTGTAGGAGCCTGATAAACACATCTTCAAACATCAGCGCTGTTGGTGGAACGGCCAATTAATTGAAATTTTCTCCCCTTTCTCTTCTTCTCCTGAAGAGTTAATTAAATATCCAGACTGTGCAAATCCTCACTAACTCGAGCGTGCTCTCATTTGTAGACAATTTTTAGAACAGCTTTTGCTGCCACAATAAGGAGCAGGAGAAGAAGATGCGACACCTTTTTCAATCCATGTGCAAACGCATTTCTGTGGCACGACTGGGTTGGGAGATGAAACGATATTTCACATTTGAAGAATGAGACTGAGACACTTTGTTTTGTGCTGAATAAAAATGAGCAGTAAAGTATCACTTAACCCCCTTAAGTATGTACCCTCAGCATATATCTTCTTTTTTTACATTTCATTTTCATTTACATATTATTTTTCACTTTTGTGGTCGAGTTGTAAAACAACTCAGGGGGGGTGGCAGGTTCGACTGATAGCTGGGCGGGGTAGGGGATGGAGTCACTGCCTGCAGCAATTAAAAATGGCAATATATAGTCATGATATACATCAATGAAACATGAGCAACACTGCTTCGCTTGGTTGTTTCATTCTGGATATGCAGCTGCCACTGCCGTTTTCCATTAGTTTGACCTTTTATTTAACACTGGTTATCACACTTGTTTTCAACCGGTTCTCTGTACTAAGGAACGGTTGGTAGCTGCCTAGGACCCACCTCTGAGCCCCATGAAATAACAGATTAGATATACTGTACATGTGGATTCTAAATAGTCTAATTCAAAATACATGTGCATTTTAGAAATTGCTTTTGTTTATGATAGCTTTATTATTATTTATCACATTATTTCTTATTTATTTTAGTCACCATAAGCATATTTCTTAAAACAAGCAAAACTATCTGCCAACATAGTGAGATCATTTCACTTAATAAACTTACTGAAAACAACAAAAAAAAAAACATGTTTAGTAAGAAGTTCAAGGGCCTATAAGTATAGAGGGGTTGAGGTCAGGGCTCTGTGCAGGTCACTGTAGTTCTACCAGAAAAAAGATGTTTGAGAAGTCAGAGAATTCAGCCAGCACTAGCCTGACGTTAACCAGCATTAGGTGTCATTACGCTAGCTCAATAAGTTTAGTAGTACATATTGATTGCAGGCTGTTTCACAGTGAGTGAAATTTGTGATGCATGTAACTGTATGTACACTCTATCTTTGTAAATAATTTACATTGTCATGTTTTTATGCCTTCCGCCCAATGACAGCTGGGATAGGCTCCAGCGATACCCCCACGCGACCCAGAAGGATAAACAAACTGCTTATCCTTCTGGGTTACATGTGTGTGTGTGTTAATATTTTTTTTGATACCCTATTATTATATAATATAAAGGGCCTGCAAGAGTAGTAGGGGTTGAGGTCAGGGCTCTGTGCAGGCCACTGCAGTTCTAGCAGAAAGACTTCAAAGACAAGCGTGAAGGAAGAAAAAGTGTAATCTTATTAGGATTTAACAATGTGATGGATTACAATTAATGTAAGTTAAATTCTTTGGCGCAGGCCCCGTCGTCGGCCCATGTCTTGGAATGTCTGGACCCTCGCAGATCCTGCTGTTTAGGCATGGCAGGGGCGGAGCCTACTAGCAGACATGTAAGTCAAGTCATTTTAAGTTCAGGTTTCCTACGTTGAATGACGTAGCATTGAGTGTTCCTGGTAGAACTTACTCTAAAGCTTTCATTTTCTCCACACCAAACTCATCCAGCCATGTCTTTATGGAGCTTGCTTCTTGCACTGGGGCAGGCATGCTGGGAAAGGGCCTTTTCCAAACTGCTGCCACAAAGTTGGAAGCATGTAATTGGCTAAACCCTTCACTGGAAGTAAAGGGCCCAAACCTTGAAAAACAGCCTCAGCCCATTATCCCTCCTCCACCAAACTTTACTCTGGCCACTATACGTTCTGGTAGGTAGCATTCTCCTGACGCAATCCCAGATTTGTCCATCAGACTGCCAGATAGTAAAGTGTGATTCATCACACCAGACAATACATTTAAATGGCTTCAGTGGTGCCGTGCTTTACACAATTCCTGCCGATGCTTGGCGTTGCACATAGTGAGCTTAGGAGTCCAGCTGCTCAAGCAATTTCACAAAGCTTATGGTAAAATTAGAAAAGTACAATGCCGTACTTTTATGTCAAATTACCGTATTTGTGTCAAATTATATGACAGTGACTGACCCAAGTTTCTCTCACATTGTGTCAAAAAGTGCTTTACTGTTGTACTGCTTGCACCATCTCTCTCTCTCTCTCTCTGTGCTCCCCATCTCTTCCCTCCCCCCCTTCAGCAGATATGTATGGGACCACCCCAGGGTAAAAGGCCTGTGGTCTGTAAGAGGGTGTTCCATAAGGCCATGGGTTGCCTCGCTGGTTTTTATGGTCATAAAGGGCCCCAAGCCAAGACCTCTTCTACTATTTTCACAAACACAGCAATCTGTGTGCCAGATGAGAGAGTGCTAGCGTCTCATTCTCTCTCTCTCCCTCTGTCTCTTTGAAAATACCAGTGAAAATGGTTCACTGCGCAGCAGAGAAAGAAATCTAGGAAATTAGCCAGTGCGAGCCATTTAGAACAGGTGCTATTATGCTAGCTAGCAGGCTCTTTCACTCATATAGTGCAGAAATTTAACAGTAGCGTAATTGTAAATCGCTATGCTGACAGTTTGTACCCGTATCACTGAAAACACCTTGTTATTACATCACCATCATTATCCTGTATTGACAGCTGATGTAATTGTTCATTGTTTAACAATGTTTTACTGCAGAGCACCAGCCTAGAAATGTGTCTTATTGACCAAACCTGTTAGACGGTGTTTGAGAAGTCAGAGAATTTAGCCAGCGTTAGCCTAAAGTTAGCCAGCATTAGATGTTGTTATGCGATCTTGCTAAGTTTACTGAATGACTGAATGGCTGTTTTACAGTTAAACTTATGTCGTAAGTAACTGGGAGTTTATTCTATCCTTGTAAATCATTTACATTATCATGGTTTTATATTTCAATACATTTTTATTACATTAATAACATTATTACATTGTCATTGGTACACTATATTACATCCTCACTATCTCTCTCTCTTTTTCATGGTTCCTCTGTTAGTGTTCCCCCACTTCTACCCTCACCATCACTCCATTTTTTGTGCCATGACACTTTCCTCATGTGTTATTTCGAGTTGTGAGAGCACAAACAGCACAAGTGTATACATTCATATATACGTGCACACACACGTACACTTTCACCATCCCATTTGTTATCACCATGGTAACTCCATGTGCACAAGACACCGGGCAAGGATATTTTTACGTTTTCAAAGACAGAGAAACAAAGGAAGAGGGACAGCAAAGGGAGAGGGAAGGAGAGCCACTGAAAGAGGGAGAGAGAGAGAAGGTGAGAGATAGAGAGATCCAGCACAAACAGATGGAAAGTATATATCCTCCAAGGCTGCGGCTGGGAGAGATTGAGGTGGCACACGTTATCAGGTGAGACTCGCTCAGAAAAGCTCAAAGAGACGAGTGGAAGGAGTGAACATCAATGTAGGGAAAGGAGTCAGAGATAGAGCCAGGCCTCTCTACATCCCTCTTTCTTTATCTCTCTTTCTCCATCTACCTCTCTCTCTCTCTCTCTCTCTCGTTTTGTTTCTTTACCTTTCTCCTTCTCTGTCTCTCTATCTCTCCCTCCCTCTCTCTAACACTCTCTCACTATCTCTCTCCCTATCTCTCCTTCTCTCTCTCTTTCTCCCTTTCTCTGTCTCAATCTTTCTGTCGCTATCTCTCTCTCTACCCCTTTCTCAATTTCTCTCTGTCTTTCTCGTTCTGTTTCTTTACCTCTCTCCTTTTCTGTCTCACTCTTTCTGTCGCTATCTCTCCCTCTACCCTTTTCTCACTTTCTCTCTCTCTCTCTCCTTCTCTGTCTCACTCTTTCTGTTGCTCTCTCCCTCTACCCTTTTCTCACTTTCTTTCTCTGCCTTTCTTGTTCTGTTTCTTTACCTCTCTCCTTCTCTGTCTCTATATATATATATATCCCTCTCTCTAACACTCTCTCACTATCTCTCTCTCTTTCTCTTATTCTGTTTCTTTCTTTCTCTCCCTCTCTCTCATTATCTCTCCCCACCAGTGATGAAGGCACAGGTGTGGAGGAATATAATTCATGAGCTTTTCTGACTCATTTTCTATTTTTGTTTTAATCAAATACCAAAATGAAAAATAGTGACATCACTCACTAAACTGATGCTGTTCTACATCAGAGAGAGAGCAAGAGAGAGAGAGAGCGAGAGAGAGAGCGAGAGAGCGAGAGTGCTACGAGGGAGAGCGAGTCAAAAAGACAGGAGGAGAAATGGAGGGAGATGAAAAGAAAGAGAGGCAGTGTGAGACGTAAGAAAGAATAAATAAAGACACACAGCAGGGCAAACAGGAGGATGAGAGAGAGAGGGAGAGAGAGAGAGATTAAAAAAGAACAGAAGAGGTGGAGAGAGCAAGAGATTAAAGGAGACAAAGTGGGAAAGAAAGAGAGAAGCAGAGAGAGAGAGAGAGAGGTAGAGGCTGAAAGAAAAGACAGAAAATGGGAAGGAATGAGCCGAGGACTGAAATGTGAGTGACAGAGCAGGGAAGTTGGTGTAGGAGGTAAATAAGAGAAAGAGCGTTGCGTTCCAGAGCGGAGGATGGAGAGAAACGAAAGAATATCCTGCTCTCTCTTTCATCTCTCCCAAATCTCCCTGCCTTTCATGTAGGCTTCATGGCCTTATCCTCTTACAGGAGATTTCTCTCTCTGTGTGTGTGTGTGTGTGTGTGTGTGTGTGTGTGTGTGTGTGTGTGTGTGTGTATTATATATTTTCAGGACAAGAAACAAAAAAGAAACTCAACATCATTTCAGGAAGCACAAAAGTTCTTGATTGTTAAGAATATTCTTTAATTATTTAATTTATTTGTACATGTTTTTTATTTAAGCAGTTTTATTTAGTGAAAGTGTCTCATTCCATTGGTGGATCAGTTTACTTATTTTACTTGTTCTGAGAAATGATGCTCATAATTTTGCTAATTTGCTAAGATCAAACGATCTTATAATATTCTAACAGCAACTTCATGATGAGATATATTAGATACATTAACTAGATATGTTTTCACTTCCTAACATACAATTTGTTGTATGTAATATATATATTTACATATATGTATGTATTACACAATCTATATACATTTGTATATAGTGTATATAAAAGCTTGCATATGGATCATATTCCTATTACACATATGGAACATAAACTTGATCACTTTCATTCTGACATTGCATAAAAATAAACCTGTGTGTTCGTGATGTCATATCCTGTTGATTGAGGGTTCAATAGAACTCCTGTAATCACTCTGTGGAGAAAATATTCCTGCATCTGCTTTGTTGAAAAAAAAAAAACTTTCATCAAAGTCTTACATGTTCCTCTGCTCAAAACAAGTCACACATACAGAGTCTATTGTGCCGTAAGTCATACTTCAGCAGCTGGGCAGCCACGTACAAGCGCGAGATGGGAAATAATGTCATTATCCAGAGAACAGTGTCTGGCATGTGTTCAAGGTCTCAGTGTTGTTTTGCAGTGTGAAAACCACATGCGTTTCTGTAGTATCCCTGGGGGGAGAAAGGCATCAGACCCCAGAACTCTGCAGCAAACCCAGTACATCTGACTCAGGTCATAAAGGCTTTTGTGGTTAGCCAAAAAAGCTGAATCATGAAGGAACAAATGCTGTGTTCTCATTACAAGCCTTATAGCTCAAATTAGAATTTTTTGGCTCAGATGTGATCATCTCACACCCATCACATATCTGTCATTAGGGTGAACACACCTGAAAGGTGCTAATTTATCATCAAGATATAGTCACTCTGATCCACAGCTTACACTGAATGATAGTCACAGCGAAGCACGATGTAAAAAATTACAGAATATACTATATACATACATCAAACTGACACATTTAGGTTAAAAAAAAACTAGATGTGAACTGAAATTTGCAATGTGAACACAGCCAATAAATCTCTAGGAGTTAAATAAAGATTTAAACCATTTTAAAATAAGTTTTCTTGGAATGCTATTCACCTTACCAGGCTGCAGTGGCCCAAATGCGATTTTTTGCCTTAATGTGCCACATATGATTTTTTTCAGTGCAGGTAGACACACCTGATGGTTTCAAATCTGAGCTGAACCATTTTTATACATGGTCCTATTTCAGATGCATATCCAATCGGTGGCAACGTGACTTCAATGAGAACAAATAAATTGGAATGTGTATGTTTTTTCGCTTTGCGTGAACCCTCATTGAGTATTAGTGTGGCAGCAGCGTCTAATCTGAAGTTAGGGCCAGTAAACAATACAAAAGCAAAGCATCTGAGCTTCATTCTCCTTTGTCTTGCTGTAATAAACAACAGCAGAGAGCCGCTCAGAGCAAATTTTCTTCACAGTGATGATTGTTCTGCTGTTCCGTGATTCATGTGGTTCATTCACATGAGGTTACTGAATTGTGTACATGCTGGAACACAGGTCCATCACATTACTTACAGATTTGAATCAATTAACGACACAAATGTGAACCAAAGTTCAGACTTGTGCAAAAAATCTGAATTGAGCAATGAGGCTTATATTGTGAACATAGCCTAAATTGTTAAAAACTCAGGAATAAGAAATAATATCTGGTGTTGCCTAAGCTACCAGTGCCAAAAAACTACTCATTACTTTGTACAACACTCCACCAACATACAAATGTTCAAAGGTTCTTGCAAACTCACAGGGCGAGGCTGCCAAGTGCTGAAGTTGGCTCTAAAAGCAACATCAGCACAAAAACTGTGCATTGGGAGCTCCAACATTTAGATTTTCATGGCTGAGCAGCTGTACTCAAGCCCAAGACCACAATGCCAAACGTTGGCTGGAGTGGTGTAAAGCATACTGCCACTGGACTCTGGAACAGTAGAAATGTGTTCTCTGGATAGATGAATCACACATCACTATCTGGCAGCCTGACAGACAAATCTGGATTTGGTGGATGCCAGAAGAACACTGCCTACCAGAATTCATGGTGTCAACAGTAAAGTTTGGTGGAGGAGAGATAATGAGCTGCGGCTGTTTTTCAGCGTTTGTGCCCCTTACTTCCAGCGAAGGGTAATACTACAACTTAGACATTTTCCACCTTTTTAGCAGAAATTTTGGGAAGGTCTTTTCATGCTCTGGCCTAACAGTGCCCCTGTGCACATAGAGAGATCTATAATAATGTGGTTTCATCATTGTGGATACATCAACCCCATATTATACCTTTGTGATGAACTGGGATGTGGTTTGCAAGCCAGACCTTCTTGTCCAACATCAGTGTTTCACCTCACTAATGTTTTTTTTGACTGAATGGACACAAATTCCCACAAACACACTCCAAAGTCTTGTGGAATACCCTTGACAGAATAGTGGAGACTATTGTACCTGCAGTGGGTTGGGGGGCAACACCAAATTATTGCCCATTGTTTTAAAATCAAAAGGTCATAAAAATGTGATGGTCAGGTGTCCACATACCTTTGTGGTATATGTTGCTCAGATTTAGAGGAGCATGGTGAGTGCCAGGTCAGAGTAATTGAGGGTGTGATAAGTGATGTTCTGCTATATCTCCTTGACAGGCCTAATATCCTCCTGCCTTAATGTGTCTTTTATTACAGCAGTAGATAATGCTAATAGCCTGTTTGAAATACCCGCAACATTATCTGCTGTCATTCATCAGCTTGACACTTACAGACCATTCCTGAAGCTTATGGGCACCGGAAACCTTAATGAAATGGCCGTCTCTATGGCAACGTGAGTCCCGCTTTATTCAGACGTGAAGCAGATGAGTGTATAATGTGCTGGAGGGCATTGTAATGTTCTGTTTTTTTTTTGTTTTGTTTTGTGTCTCTCTCTTTCTCTCTCTCCATCAGATGAAAGTGTCCCTGTAGACAGGTTAACCAACAGCAGGGAGAGAAATTCGCTGAAGAAGGGCTGTCCTTGCTCATCAGTGGCTGTGTACTGTATCTCCAAGGACAGCAAGGAATCTCTCTGGAATACAGGTACTGTTTTGAATTTACTTGATTCAGATGTGTACATCAGTTCCACATGAATAAAATACATTACAACACAATTCGTGCCAGAAATAAGTTAAATGAACAGTAGTAACTGCATTAATAATGTAGAAATGTTGCATGTTTATTTTAAGTCATTTGTTCTTTAGCATTTTTTCTCAGGGTTGTTCTGATAAGCCGTCTCGTTATAAAGGTTCAGCTAGTTTCAGCCAGATGAATATATGTGGTGGAGCATGAAGAACTGTAGCCGTGGCCATAGGCAGCTGCTTAATAAAGCACAATAAGCCACAAGAGGCCATATGTTTACTGTGATTTTATCATGGAAAAGATGTTCTTAAAACTCCCTTCCCTGTGATAAAATCACAGTAACGCATGGCCACAAATTGCTTATTGCTTTTATAAAACAAAATATAAAATATGATAAAATACAGATTTTTTTCAGAAAATAATTTCAGGTATTACTAATAATAATCAACATAAACAAGTATTTCACCTAGTAATTTAGTTGGTATCATGGACCACTGAATGAGGAGAATGTTCAGTCATCCATGTGATCATTTCCTACATTTTTTGTCTTTAAGAATGAACATTTGACAACACATCTTCGCTTTCCGGTCATCAAATTACCACCAATTACCATTATTTAGCACAAATCCCCTCTTCCAGTGCTGGGGCTCAATCTCAAATGGCTCCCTGCTCCCTACATAGTGTACTACTTGAAATTTTAATACTCCAGATCTTGCACCCCCAACAGTGCAAAATACAACTAAGAAATAGTCATTTGGGACTCAAGCACATCCACACTTGATAAATGATGCACTATTTGGCTGTATAGGCTAGAATTTCTCAACCTTCATAACTAGCACACTATTTAGGGAATAGGGAGCTGTTTGGGAGTCAGTCTGAGTTTGACATGGCTCCTGACTGAAACACGAAGCATGTAATCCATGCAAGTGACATTTTTAGACTTTTTTACTGCTGCTTCACTGTGAATCATGTCATAAGTACTTTAATTCAAGTCTGTGATATTAATGGCGGAGTTGTTTAGGCTTTTAGTTATCTTTTAGCCTGTTAACTAGCTGACCCTCCTAGCTGTAAGTTGTCAGCCCCTCAGTCTAAACAAAACACAGGTTCTTAGTTCATCAATATTACTCGGTGAGCAGCATTAGAGTCAAAGATGATTCCACTAACAGCACAAGCTATTAACAATTCATTTATTGTGAGGGAGTCATAGGCGTGTGTATATCGCAAACTTTACAACGGCTTTGATTGCGGCTCAGCCAATCAGATTTTAGGACTAGAACTATCCATTTTATAATAAAGCACTACTTGTGTGAAATCTGTGTCTTTTTTTTTAATAGTGGTCAACGCTACAGCACTTTACTGATGCTGTGCTGGTAATATATTTCATATATACACCATTGAATCAAAGACATTCAAGGCAGCATTTTTTTAGCACCAAAGTCATAAAATTAAAGGCTAAAATGATCCTGAAAGTGGCAGAAACTTGAAAAACCACAACTGCTTTGGGGTGGATTTTTGGAGGAAGGCTGTTCTGAAATGTTTTTTTCCTGTTAGCTGGCGAACTCAAAAGGAACCCAGCTGGCTATGCTATAGGAAGCTTAAACTTAAAGTACACTTCTAGTATCTTGTAGTATCTTCAAATCTTCATGGCAGTAGAGAGAAAGGATCATTTAAACAACAGAAGGGATCCATCAGATGAGGAGGACAACAAGCTTAAAGCTAAAGTTAGCAAGCCAGATACCTTACCTCGGCTTTTCTCTGGCTGAAAGGGTAAAAAAAACTCATCTCGTGTCCATTTTGAGCCAAATAAAGATCGCATCGCTGTTTTCTTCATCATTTCGTTCAACAGGCTGAAGAAAGAGTTTATCTACTGCTAGCTTGGTTGTATTTATTAGCCAACAGATCAGTGTCTAACAGTCAGGATTGGTGGCAGGGACTCCTGATAGTTGGGGGGTGTATTTGTGTAATGCATGCTGGGTATTGCTGGCCAGACGCTTGCCTGTAAAATCAGGAAATGAGACTTTACTAGTTTGAACGCGATCAAGACTTGAGGTCAAATAACAGGTGTAAGTCAAACCCAAATCAAGTCAAATACAAAAGAGCAGAAGCATAACAAAGAC